>NW_026735026.1:0-184738 GCF_949786415.1 Peromyscus eremicus | reverse complement strand
GGGCCATATCTAGTTCAACTCTGCTTAGGAAACTGACAAGAACAGTAGCTTCTCTTCAGTCCAATAAGCTGTACTTGCTGGGAACAGACGTTACGGCTATTTGCACTGTGTATGGCAAGGGGAGCACAATAGTAACTTTTCTTACCAGATAACAACTCTTGCTCATAGGACCAGAAATTACATTGATTCAACTCCATTTATGAATGGGAAACAAACACTAGCTTGCCTTACAAGAAACACATTCTGCTTTGAGAAATGAGCACTCTTCAACTCTACTGTGTTTCCATAGGGCCAGAAGGGAGAGCTTGGTCAGAATAAATGAACTGTGATTCCTACACAAATGGGCCACATCTAGTTCAACTCTGCTTAGGAAACTGACAAGAACAGAGGCTTCTTTCATTCAAATACACTGTCGTTGCTGGGAACAGATGCGAGTGCTATTTGTACTGGGCATGGCAATTGGAACACAATAGTGACTTTCCTTACTGGAAAACAACTCTTGGTCATAGGTCCAGAAACTGCATGTGATTCAACTGCGTTTATTAATGGAAAACAAACACTAGCTCGCCTTCCATGAAACACACTCTGCTTTTGAGAAAAGAGCACTCCTCTACTCTACTGTGATTCCATAGGGCAGGAAAAGTGAGCTGGCTCAGAACAAAAGAACTGTGCTTCCTACACACATGGGCCACATCTATTTCAACTCTGCTTAGGAAACTGACAAGAACAGTAGCTTCTATTCAGTCCAATACACTGTACTTGCTGTGAACAGACATGAGTGCTATTTGCACTCTGAATTGCAATGGGAGATCAATAGTGACTTTCTTTACTAGAAAAAAACTCTTGGTCATAGGACCATAAACTGCATGTGATTCAACTCCATTTATGAATAGGAAACAAACACTAGCTCGCCTTACAAGAAACACACTCTGCTTTTGAGAAAAGAGCACTCTTGTACTCTACTGTTTTCCCTATAGTGCCAGAACAGTGAGCTTGCTCAGAACAAAAGAACTGTGCTGCCTGCACACAAAGGCCATATCTAGTTCAAATCTGCTTAGGAAAACTGACGAGAACATTAGCTTCTTTTCAGTCCAATATAGGGTACTTGCTTGAAAAAGACGCGAGAGCTACTTGCACTGTGTTTGGCAATGGGAGTGCAATGGCGACTTTCCTTACCAGAAAAATATTCTAGCTCATAAGACCAGAAGCTGCAAGTGATTCAACTCCATTTATGATTGGGAAACAAACACAGGCTTGCCTTACATTAAACACACTTTGCTTTTGAGAAAAGATCACTCTTCTACTCTACTGTGTTAACTATAGGGACAGAACAGTACCCTTGCTCAGAACAAAAGAACTGTGCTTCCTACACACACGGGCCATATCTAGTTCAACTCTGCTTAGGAAACTGACAAGAACAGAAGCTTCTTTTCACTCCAATACACTGTAATTGTTGGGAACAGACGCAAGTGCTATTTGCACTGTGAATGGCAATGGGAGCACAATAGTGACTTTCCTTACCAGAAAACAACTCTTGCTCATAGGACCAGAATCTGCATGTGATTCAACTCCGTTTATGAATGGGAAACAAATACTAGCTTGCCTTACAAGAAAAACACTCTGCATTTGTGAAAAGAGAACTCTTCTAGTCTCCTGTGTTTCCTATAGGAAAAAAACAGTGAGCTTGCTAAGAATAAAAGAACTGTGCTTCCTACTCACAGAGACCATATCTAATTCAGCTCTGCTTAAGAATCTAACAAGAACAGTAGCTCCTCTTCTGTACAATACACTGTCCTTGTTGGAAAAAGACGCGAGTGCTATTTGCAATATGTATGGCAATGCTAGCACAATAATGACTTTCCTTACCAGAAAACAACTCTTGCTCACAGGACAAGAAATTGAATGTGATTCCACTCCGTGTATTAATGGGAAACAAAAAATGGTTCGCTTTACAAGAAACACACTCTGCTTTTGAGAAAAGAGCACTCTTCTACGCTACTGTGTTTCCTATAGTGCCAGAACAGTGAGCTTGCTCAGAACAAAAGAACTGTGCTTCCTACACACACGGACCATATCTAGTTGAACTTTGCTTAGGAAACTGACAAGAACAGTAGCTTCTTTTCAGTCCAATACACAGTACTTTCTTGGAACAGATCGAGTGCTCTTTGCATTGTTTTTTCCAATGGGAGCAAAATAGTGAGTTTCTTACCAGAAAACAACTCCTGCTCATAGGACCAGAAACTGCATGTGATTCAACTCCCTATATGAATCAGAAACAAACACTAGCTCACCTTAAAAGAAACACTCTCTGCTTTTGAGAAAAGACCACTCTTCTTCTCTACTGTGTTTCTTAAAGTGCCAGAACAGTGAGCTTGCTCAGAAAAAAAGAACTGTGTTTTGTACACACACGGGCCATATCTAGTTCAACTCTTCTTAGGAAACTGACCAGAACAGTAAATTCTCTTCTGTACAATACATTGTACTTGTTGGGAACAGACGCGAGTGCTATTTGCACTGTGTATGGTGATGGGAGCACAATAGTGACTTTCCTTACCAGAAAACAACTCTTGCTCATAAGACCAGAAACTGCATGTGATTCCACTCCGTTTATGAATGGGAAACAAAAAATTACTCGCCTTACAAGAAACACACTCTGCTTTTGAGAAAAGAGCACTTGTTTACTCTACTGTGTTTCCTATAGTGCCAGAACAGTGAGCTTGCTCAGAACAAAAGAAGGGGCTTCCTACACACACGGGCCATATCTAGTTCAATTCTGCTTAGGAAACTGACAAGAGCAGTAGCTTCTCTTCAGTCCAATACACTGTACTTGCTTCGAACAGACGCGAGTGCTATTTGCACTTTATGGCAATACGGCACAACAGTGACTTTCCTTACCAGAAATCAACTCTTGCTCATAGAACCAGATACTGCATATGGTTCAACTCCGTTTATGAATGCGAAACAAACACTAGCTCGCCTTACAAAAAACACACTCTGCTTTTGAGAAAAGAGCACTCTTCCCTTGTACTGTGTTTCCTATAATGCCAGAACAGTGAGCTTGCTCAGAAAAAAAGAACTGTGCTTCCTACACCCATGGGCCCTATCTAGGTCAACTCTGCTTAGGAAACTGAGAAGAACAGTAGCTTCCCTTCAGTCCAATACACTGTACTTGCCTGGAACAGACGCGAGGGTTATTTGCAATGTGTATGACAATGGGAGCACAATAGTTACTTTCCTTACCTGAAAACTACTCTTGCTCATAGGACCAGAATCTAGATGTGACTCAACTCCATTTATGAATGGGAAATTAATACTAGCTCGCCTTACAAGAAAAAGACTCTGCATTTGAGAAAATAGCACTCTTCTACTCTACTGTGTTTCCTAAGGGCCAAAACTGTGAGCTTGCTCAGAAAAAAAGAAGTGTGCTTCCTACACATAGGGGCCATATCTAGTTCAACTCTGCTTAGAAAACTGACAAGAACATTCACTTCTCTTCAGTCCAATACACTGTAATGCTGGGAACAGACACGAGAGCTATTTGCACTGTGTATTGCAATGGAAGCACAATAGTGAGTTTCCCAACCTGAAAACAACTCTTGCTCAAAGAACCAGAAACTGCATGTGATTCAATTCCTTTTATGAATGGGAAACAAACGCTAGCTCGCCTTACAAGAAGCACACTCTTCTTTGAGAAAAGAAGACTCTTTTACTCTACTGTGTTTCCTAGAGTACCAGAACAGTGAGCTCCCTCAGAATAAAAGAACTGTGCTTCCAACACACTGGGCCATATCTAGTTCAACTCTACTTAGGAATCTGTAAAGAACAGTAGCTTCTACTCAGTCCAATATACTGTACTTGCTTCGAACATACACGAGTGCTATTTGCACTGTATATAGCAATAGAAGCACAACAGTGACTTTCCTTACCAGAAATCAATTCTTGCTCATATGAACAGATACTGCATGTGATTCAACTCCGTTTATGAATGTGAAAAAAAAACACTAGCTAGCCTTACAAGAAACACACTCTGCTTTGAGAAAAGAGCAATCTTCTACTGTACTACGTTTCCTATAATGCCAAAATAGTGAGCTTGCTCAGGGCAAAAGAACTGTGCTTCCTACACACACGGGCCATATCTAGTTCAACTCTGCTTAGGAAACTGACAAGAACAATAGCTTTTCTTCAGTTCAATACACTGTACTTGCCTGGAACAGACGTGAGTGTTATTTGCAATGTGTATGACAGTGGGAGCGCAATAGTGACTTTCCTTACCTGAGAAAAACTCTTGCTCATAGGACCAGCATCTGCATGTGATTCAACTCCGTTTATGAATGGGAAACTAATACTAGCTCGCCTTACAAAAAACACACTCTGCTTTTGAGAAAAGAGCACTCTTCTACTCTACTGTGTTTCCTAAAGGGCCAGAACAGTGAGCTTGCTCAGAACAAAAGAACTGTGCTTCCTATAGACACGGTCCATATCTAGTTTATCTCTGCTTAGGGAACTGACAATAACAGTTGCATCTCTACAGTCCAAAACACTGTACGTGCTGAGAACAGACGCTAGTGCTATTTGCACTGTGTATGGCAATGGGAGCACAATAGTGACTTTCTTTTCCAGAAAAGAACTCTTGCTCATAGGACCAGAAACTGCATGTGATTGAACTCCGTTTATGAATGAGAAACAAACGCTAGCTCGCCTTACAATAAGTATACTCCTCTTTTGAAAAAAGAGAACTCTTCAACTCTACTGGGTTTCCTACAGGGCCAGAAGAGTGAGCTTGCTCAGAACAGAAGAACTGTGCTTCCTAAACACACGGGCCATATCTAGTGAAACTCTTCTTAGGCAACTGACAAGAACAGTAGCTTCTCTTCAGTCCAATACACTGTACTTGCTGAGAAAAGACGGGAGTGCTCTTTGCACTGTGTATGGCAATGGGCACACAATAGTGTGTTTCTTTACCAGAAAACAACTCTTGTTCTTAGAACCAGAAACTGCATGTGATTCAACTCCGTTTATAAATGGGAAACAAACATTAGCTCACCTTACAAGAAACCCACTCTGCTTTGGAGAAAAGAGCATTCTTCTACTCTACTGTGATTCCATAGGGCCAGAACAGTGAGCTTGCTCAGAACAGAAGAACTGTGGTTCCTACACACATGGTCATATCTAGTTCAACTCTGCTCAGGAACCTGACAAGAACAGTTGCTTTTCTTCAGTCCAATACACTGTACTGACACGAGTGCTATTTACACTGTTGGGATCCAACACGTGTGCTATTTGCACTGTTTCGGCAATGGGAGCACAATAGTGACTTTCCTTACCAGAAAACAACTCTTGCTCGTAAGACCAGAAAATGTATGTGATTCAACTCCGTTTATGAATGTGAATCAAACACTATTTCGCCTTACAAGAAACAAACTCTGCTTTTGAGAAAAGTGCACTCTTCTACTCTACTGGGTTTCCATAGGACCAGAACACTGAGCTTGCACAGAACAAAGAAATGTGCTTCCGAAACACACGGGCCATATCTAGTTCAACTCTGCTTAGGAAACTGACAAGAACAGTAGCTTCTCTTCAGTCCAATAAGCTGTACTTGCTGGGAACAGACGTTACGGCTATTTGCACTGTGTATGGCAAGGGGAGCACAATAGTAACTTTTCTTACCAGATAACAACTCTTGCTCATAGGACCAGAAATTACATTGATTCAACTCCATTTATGAATGGGAAACAAACACTAGCTTGCCTTACAAGAAACACATTCTGCTTTGAGAAATGAGCACTCTTCAACTCTACTGTGTTTCCATAGGGCCAGAAGGGAGAGCTTGGTCAGAATAAATGAACTGTGATTCCTACACAAATGGGCCACATCTAGTTCAACTCTGCTTAGGAAACTGACAAGAACAGAGGCTTCTTTCATTCAAATACACTGTCGTTGCTGGGAACAGATGCGAGTGCTATTTGTACTGGGCATGGCAATTGGAACACAATAGTGACTTTCCTTACTGGAAAACAACTCTTGGTCATAGGTCCAGAAACTGCATGTGATTCAACTGCGTTTATTAATGGAAAACAAACACTAGCTCGCCTTCCATGAAACACACTCTGCTTTTGAGAAAAGAGCACTCCTCTACTCTACTGTGATTCCATAGGGCAGGAAAAGTGAGCTGGCTCAGAACAAAAGAACTGTGCTTCCTACACACATGGGCCACATCTATTTCAACTCTGCTTAGGAAACTGACAAGAACAGTAGCTTCTATTCAGTCCAATACACTGTACTTGCTGTGAACAGACATGAGTGCTATTTGCACTCTGAATTGCAATGGGAGATCAATAGTGACTTTCTTTACTAGAAAAAAACTCTTGGTCATAGGACCATAAACTGCATGTGATTCAACTCCATTTATGAATAGGAAACAAACACTAGCTCGCCTTACAAGAAACACACTCTGCTTTTGAGAAAAGAGCACTCTTGTACTCTACTGTTTTCCCTATAGTGCCAGAACAGTGAGCTTGCTCAGAACAAAAGAACTGTGCTGCCTGCACACAAAGGCCATATCTAGTTCAAATCTGCTTAGGAAAACTGACGAGAACATTAGCTTCTTTTCAGTCCAATATAGGGTACTTGCTTGAAAAAGACGCGAGAGCTACTTGCACTGTGTTTGGCAATGGGAGTGCAATGGCGACTTTCCTTACCAGAAAAATATTCTAGCTCATAAGACCAGAAGCTGCAAGTGATTCAACTCCATTTATGATTGGGAAACAAACACAGGCTTGCCTTACATTAAACACACTCTGCTTTTGAGAAAAGATCACTCTTCTACTCTACTGTGTTAACTATAGGGACAGAACAGTACCCTTGCTCAGAACAAAAGAACTGTGCTTCCTACACACACGGGCCATATCTAGTTCAACTCTGCTTAGGAAACTGACAAGAACAGAAGCTTCTTTTCACTCCAATACACTGTAATTGTTGGGAACAGACGCAAGTGCTATTTGCACTGTGAATGGCAATGGGAGCACAATAGTGACTTTCCTTACCAGAAAACAACTCTTGCTCATAGGACCAGAATCTGCATGTGATTCAACTCCGTTTATGAATGGGAAACAAATACTAGCTTGCCTTACAAGAAAAACACTCTGCATTTGTGAAAAGAGAACTCTTCTAGTCTCCTGTGTTTCCTATAGGAAAAAAACAGTGAGCTTGCTAAGAATAAAAGAACTGTGCTTCCTACTCACAGAGACCATATCTAATTCAGCTCTGCTTAAGAATCTAACAAGAACAGTAGCTCCTCTTCTGTACAATACACTGTCCTTGTTGGAAAAAGACGCGAGTGCTATTTGCAATATGTATGGCAATGCTAGCACAATAATGACTTTCCTTACCAGAAAACAACTCTTGCTCACAGGACAAGAAATTGAATGTGATTCCACTCCGTGTATTAATGGGAAACAAAAAATGGTTCGCTTTACAAGAAACACACTCTGCTTTTGAGAAAAGAGCACTCTTCTACGCTACTGTGTTTCCTATAGTGCCAGAACAGTGAGCTTGCTCAGAACAAAAGAACTGTGCTTCCTACACACACGGACCATATCTAGTTGAACTTTGCTTAGGAAACTGACAAGAACAGTAGCTTCTTTTCAGTCCAATACACAGTACTTTCTTGGAACAGATCGAGTGCTCTTTGCATTGTTTTTTCCAATGGGAGCAAAATAGTGAGTTTCTTACCAGAAAACAACTCCTGCTCATAGGACCAGAAACTGCATGTGATTCAACTCCCTATATGAATCAGAAACAAACACTAGCTCACCTTAAAAGAAACACTCTCTGCTTTTGAGAAAAGACCACTCTTCTTCTCTACTGTGTTTCTTAAAGTGCCAGAACAGTGAGCTTGCTCAGAAAAAAAGAACTGTGTTTTGTACACACACGGGCCATATCTAGTTCAACTCTTCTTAGGAAACTGACCAGAACAGTAAATTCTCTTCTGTACAATACATTGTACTTGTTGGGAACAGACGCGAGTGCTATTTGCACTGTGTATGGTGATGGGAGCACAATAGTGACTTTCCTTACCAGAAAACAACTCTTGCTCATAAGACCAGAAACTGCATGTGATTCCACTCCGTTTATGAATGGGAAACAAAAAATTACTCGCCTTACAAGAAACACACTCTGCTTTTGAGAAAAGAGCACTTGTTTACTCTACTGTGTTTCCTATAGTGCCAGAACAGTGAGCTTGCTCAGAACAAAAGAAGGGGCTTCCTACACACACGGGCCATATCTAGTTCAATTCTGCTTAGGAAACTGACAAGAGCAGTAGCTTCTCTTCAGTCCAATACACTGTACTTGCTTCGAACAGACGCGAGTGCTATTTGCACTTTATGGCAATACGGCACAACAGTGACTTTCCTTACCAGAAATCAACTCTTGCTCATAGAACCAGATACTGCATATGGTTCAACTCCGTTTATGAATGCGAAACAAACACTAGCTCGCCTTACAAAAAACACACTCTGCTTTTGAGAAAAGAGCACTCTTCCCTTGTACTGTGTTTCCTATAATGCCAGAACAGTGAGCTTGCTCAGAAAAAAAGAACTGTGCTTCCTACACCCATGGGCCCTATCTAGGTCAACTCTGCTTAGGAAACTGAGAAGAACAGTAGCTTCCCTTCAGTCCAATACACTGTACTTGCCTGGAACAGACGCGAGGGTTATTTGCAATGTGTATGACAATGGGAGCACAATAGTTACTTTCCTTACCTGAAAACTACTCTTGCTCATAGGACCAGAATCTAGATGTGACTCAACTCCATTTATGAATGGGAAATTAATACTAGCTCGCCTTACAAGAAAAAGACTCTGCATTTGAGAAAATAGCACTCTTCTACTCTACTGTGTTTCCTAAGGGCCAAAACTGTGAGCTTGCTCAGAAAAAAAGAAGTGTGCTTCCTACACATAGGGACCATATCTAGTTCAACTCTGCTTAGAAAACTGACAAGAACATTCACTTCTCTTCAGTCCAATACACTGTAATGCTGGGAACAGACACGAGAGCTATTTGCACTGTGTATTGCAATGGAAGCACAATAGTGAGTTTCCCAACCTGAAAACAACTCTTGCTCAAAGAACCAGAAACTGCATGTGATTCAATTCCTTTTATGAATGGGAAACAAACGCTAGCTCGCCTTACAAGAAGCACACTCTTCTTTGAGAAAAGAAGACTCTTTTACTCTACTGTGTTTCCTAGAGTACCAGAACAGTGAGCTCCCTCAGAATAAAAGAACTGTGCTTCCAACACACTGGGCCATATCTAGTTCAACTCTACTTAGGAATCTGTAAAGAACAGTAGCTTCTACTCAGTCCAATATACTGTACTTGCTTCGAACATACACGAGTGCTATTTGCACTGTATATAGCAATAGAAGCACAACAGTGACTTTCCTTACCAGAAATCAATTCTTGCTCATATGAACAGATACTGCATGTGATTCAACTCCGTTTATGAATGTGAAAAAAAAACACTAGCTAGCCTTACAAGAAACACACTCTGCTTTGAGAAAAGAGCAATCTTCTACTGTACTATGTTTCCTATAATGCCAAATAGTGAGCTTGCTCAGAAGAAAAGAACAGTGCTTCCTTCACACACGGGCCATATCTGGTTCAACTCTGCTTAGGAAACTGACAGGAACAGAAGCTTCTTTTCAGTCCAATATAGTGTACTCTCTGGTAACAGACAGGAGTGCTTTTTTCATTGTGTATGGCAATGGAAGGGCAATAGTGACTTTACTTACCAGAAAACAACTCTTGCTCATAGGACCAGAAACTGCATGGGATTCAACTCTGCTTATGAGTAGGAAACAAACACTAGCTTGCCTTATAAGAAGCTCACACTGCTTTTGAGAAAATAGCAAGCTTCTACTCCACTGTGTTTTCTATAGGGTCAAAACAGTGAGCTTGCTTAGAACAAAGGAACTGTGCTTCCTATACACATGGTACATATCCAGTTTAACTCTGTTTAGGGAACTGACAAGAAGAGTAGCATTCCTAAAGTCCAATACACTGTACATGCTGAGAACAGACACGAGTGCTATTTGAACTGTGTATGGCAATGGGAGCCCAAATAGTCACTTTCTTTACCAGAAAAGATCTCTTGCTCATAGGACCAGAAACTGCATGTGATTCAACTCTGTTTATAAATGGGAAACAAATACTAGCTCGCCTAAAAGAAGCACACTCTGCTTTTGAGAAAGAGCACTCTTTTATTCTACTGTGTTTATATAGTTTCCAGAAGAGTGAGCTTGCTCAGAACAAAAGAACTGTGTTTCCTACACACATGGGCCATATCTAGTTCAACTCTGCTTAGGAAACTGACAAGAACAGTAGCTTCTCTTCAGTCCATACACTGTACTTTCTGGGAACACACGTGAGTGCTATTTGCACTGTGTATGGCAAAGGGAGCACAATAGTGACTTTCCTTACCAGAAAACATCTCTTGCTCGTAGGACCAGAAACTGCATGTGATTCAACTCTGTTTATGAATGTGCAAGAAACACTAGCTCGTCTTACCAGAAGCACACTCTGCTTTTGAGAGTAGAGCACTCTTCTACTTTACTGTGTTTATTATAGGGCCAGAACAGTGAGCTTGCCCAAAACAAAAGAACGGTGGTTCCTCTACACACAGGCCATATCTAGTTCAACTCTTCTATAGGACACTGAGAAGAACAGTAGCTTTTTTTTCCGACCAATACACTGTACTTGCTGCAAACAGAGGCAAGTGCTATTTCTACTGTGTATGGCAATGGGAGTGCAGTAGTGACTTTCCTTACCAGAAAACAACTATGATCATAGGACCAGAAATTGCATGTGATTCTACTCTGTTCAACAATTGGAAACAAACACTGGCTCCCGTTACAAGAAACACGCTCTGCTTTTGAGAAAAGATCACTCTTCTAATCTACTGTGTTTCCTTACAGGGCCAGAACAGTGAGCTTACTCAGAAAAAAAAACTGTGCTTCCTACACACACAGGCCATATCTATTTCAACTCTACTTAGGAAACTGACAAGAACATTAGCTTCTCTTCAGTCCAATACACTGTACTTCCTGGGAAAAGACGCGATTGCTTTTTGCATTGTGTATGGCAATGGGAGGGCAACAGTGACTTCCCTTACCAGAAAACAACTGTGTTTCCTACACACATGGGCCATATCTAGTTCAACTCTGCTTAGGAAACTGAGAAGAACAGTAGCTTCTCTTCAGTCCATACACTGTACTTTCTGGGAACACACGTGAGTGTTATTTGCACTGTGTATGGCAAAGGGAGCACAATAGTGACTTTCATTACCAGAAAACATCTTTTGCTCGTAGGACACACAAGGGCCATATCTATGAACTCTGCATAGGAAATGAACAAGAACAGTAGCTTCTCTTCAGTCCAATTCACTGTACTTGCTAGGAACAGATACAAGTACTATTTGCACTGTGTTTGGCAATGAGAGCACAATAGTGACTTTCTTTACCAGAAACCAATGCTTGCTCATAGGACCAGAAACTTCATGTGATTCAACTGCTTTTATGAAAGGGAAACAAATACTAGCTCGCTTTACAAGAAGCACACTGTGTTATTGAGAAAAGGGCACTCTTCTACGCTACTGTGTTTCCTAAAGGGCCAGAACAGTGAGCTTGCTCAGAACCAAAGAATTGTGCTTCCTGTACACATGGGCCATATCTAGTTCAACTCTGCTTAGGAAACTGATAAGAACAGTAAATTCTTTTCAGTCCAATACCCTGTACTTGTTGGGAACAGACACTAGTGCTATTTGCACTGTGTATGGCAATGAGAGCACAATAGTGACTTTCGGTACCAAAAAACAACTCTTGCTCATAGGACCAGAAACTGCATGTGATTGAAATCCGTTTATGAATGGGAAACAAACACTAGCTTGCCTTACAATAAGTATACTCTGCTTTTGAAAAAAGAGAACTCTTCAATTCTACTGGGTTTCCTACAGGGCCAGAACAGTGAGCTTGCTCAGAACAGAACTGTGCTTCCTACACACAAGGGCCATATCTATGAACTCTGCATAGGAAATGAACAAGAACAGTAGCTTCTCTTCAGTCCAATTCACTGTACTTGCTAGGAACAGATACAAGTACTATTTGCACTGTGTTTGGCAATGAGAGCACAATAGTGACTTTCTTTACCAGAAACCAATGCTTGCTCATAGGACCAGAAACTCCATGTAATTCAACTTTATTTATGAATGGGAAACAAACACTAGATCGCCTTAAAAAAACACACACACTGCTTTTGAGAAAAGAGCACTCTTCTACTCTATTGTGATTCCTATAGGGCCAGAACAGTGAGCTTGCTCAGAACAAAAGAACTGTGTTCCCTACACACACGGACCATATCTATGAAATCTGCTTAGGAAACTGACAAGAACAGTAGCTTCTCTTCAGTCCAATACACTGTACTTGCTAGGAACAGATACAAGTGCTATTTGCACTGTGTATGGCAATGAGAGCACAATAGTGACTTTCCTTACCAGAAACCAATGCTTGCTCATAGGACCAGAACCTGCATTTGATTCAACTCCATTTATGAATGTGAAAATAAACCTAGCTCGCCTTACAAGAAACAGACTCTGCTTTGGAGAAAAGAGACCTCTTCTACTCTGCTCTGTTTCCTTTTAGGGCCATTACAGTGAGCTTGCTCAGAAGAGAAGAACTGTGCTTCCTACACACACGGGCCATATCTAGTTCAACGCTGCTTAGGAAACTGAAAATAACAGTTGCTTCTCATCAGTGTATACACTATACTTGGTGGGAACAGACCCGAGTGCTATTTGCACTGTGTATAGCAGTGACAGCACAATATTGACTTTCCAAACCAGAAAACAACTCTTGCTCATAGAACCAGAAACTCCACATGATTCAAATCTGTTTATGAATGGGAAACAAACACTAGCTCGCCTTACAAGTAACACACTCTGCTTTTGAGAAGGAGCACTCTTCTACTCTACTATGTTTCCTATATGGCCAGAACAGTGAACTTGCTCAGAAAAAAAGAACTGTGATTCCTACACATATGGCTTTATCTAGTTCAACTCTGCATAAAAAACTGGCAAGAACAGTAGCTTCTCTTCAGTCTAATGCACTGTATTTTCTGGGATCAGACGCAGATGCTATTTACACTGTGTATGGCAAAAGGAGAACAATAGTGACTTTCCATACCAGAAAATAACTCTTGCTCATCGGACCAGAAATTGCGTGTGATTTAACTCCGTTTTTCTATGGGAAACAAACAATAGCTTGCCTTACAAGAAACAAACTCGACTTCTTAGAAAAGAGCCCTCTTCTACTCTACTGTGTTTCCTATAGGGCCAGAAGAGTGAGCTTGCTCAGAACAAAAGAACTGTGCTTCCTACACACACGCGGCATATCTAGTTCAACTCTGCTTAGAAATCTGACAGGAACAGTAGCTTCTCTTCAGTCCAATACTCTGTAGTTTCTGGGAACAGATGCCAGTCCTTTTTTCACTGTGTGTGGCAAATGGAGAACAATAGTGACTTTCCTTACCAGAAAACAACTCTTGTTCACCAGACCAGAAATTGCATGTGATTCAACTGTGTTTATGAATGGGAAACAAACACTAGATTGCCTTACAAGAAACATACTCTGCTTTTGAGAAAGGAGCACTCTTCTACTCTACTGTGTTTCCTATAGTGCCAGAACAGTGAGCTTGCTCAGAACAATAGAACTGTGCTCCCTAAACACACGGACCATATCTAGTTCAACTATGCTTAAGAAACTTACAAGAACAGTAGCTTCTCTTCAGTCCAATACACTGTACATGTGAGTGCTATTTGCACTGTGTATGAAAATGGGAGCACAACAGTGACTTTCCTTACCAGAAAACAGCTCTTGCTCATAGGACCAGAAACTGCATGTGATTCAACTCTGTTTATGAATGGGAAACAAACACTAGCTTGCCTTACAAGAAACACACTCTCTTTTGAGAAAAGAGCACTTTTCTACTCTCCTGTGTTTCCTAAAGTGCAAGAACAGTGAGCTTGCTCAGAATTAAAGAACTGTGCTTCATACACACATAGGCCATATGTAGTTCAGCTCTGATTAAGAAACTTTCAAGAACCGTAGCTTCTCTTCTGTAAAATTCACTGTACTTGTTGGGAACAGACACGAGTGCTATTTGCACTTTTTATGGCAATGGGAGCATAATAGTGACTTTCCTTACCAGAAAACAACTCTTGCTCATAGTAACAGAAATTGCTTGTGATTCAACACTCTTTATGAGTGGGAAACAAACACTAGCTCACTTTTAAAAAAACACACTCTGCTTTTGAGAAAAGACCACTCTTCTACTCTACTCTGTTTCCTATAGGGCCAGAAGAGTGAGCTTGCTCAGAACAAAAAAACTGTGCTTCCTACACATACGGGCCATATCTAGTTCAACTCTGCTTAGAAAACTGTCAAGAACAGTTGCTTCTTTTCAGTCCAATGCACTGTACTTGCTGGGAACAGACTTGAGTGCTCTTTGCACTGTGTTTGGCATTGGGAGCGCAATTGTGACTTTTCTTACCAGAAAACAACTCTTGCCTTTAGGACCATAACCTGCATGTGATTCAACTCTGCTTATAAAAGCAAAACTAACACTGGCTTGCCTTAAAAGAAACACACTCTGCTTTTAAGAAAAGAGCATTACTCTTATCTACTGTTTTCTATTAGGCCAGAAGAGTGAGCATGCTCAAAAGAAAAGAACTGTGCTTTCTCCACACACGGGCCATATTTAGTTCAACTCTGCTTAGGAAACTGTCTAGAACAGTAGCTTCACTTCAGTACAATACAGTGTATTTCCTGGGAACAGACGTGAGTGCTATTTGCATTGTGCATGGCAATGGGAGGAAAATAGTGACTTTCCATACCAGAAAACAACTATTGCTCATAGGACCAGAAACTGCAAGTGATTCAACCCCGTTTATGAGTGGAAAAAAACACTGGCTTGCCTTACAAGAAACACACTCTGCTTTGGGGAAAAGGGCAGTCTTCTACTCTACTATGTATGCTACAGTGCCATAACGGTGAGCTTGTTCAGAACAAAAGAACTGTGCTTCATACACACATGGCCATATCTAGTTCAGCTCTGCTTAAGAAACTTTCAAGAACCATAGCTTCTCTTCTGTAAAATACACTGTACTTTTTGGTAACAGACACGAGTGCTATTTGCACTGTGTATGGCAATGGGAGCACAATAGTGACTTTCCTTACCAGAGAACATCTCTTGCTCATAGTATCAGAAATTGCTTGTGATTCAACACCATTCATGAGTGGGAAACAAACACTAGCTTGCTTTTAAGAAACACACTCTGCTTTTGAGAAAAGATCACTCTTCTACTCTACTCTGTTTCCTATAGGGCCAGAAGAGTGAGCTTGCTCAGAACAAAAAAAAAACTGTGCTTCCTACACACACGGGCCATATCTAGTTCAACTCTGCTTAGAAAACTGTCAAGAACAGTTGCTACTATTCAGTCCAATGCACTGTACTTGCTGGGAACAGACTTGATTGCTCTTTGCACTGTGTTTGGCATTGGGAGCGCAATTGTGACTTTTCTTACCAGAAAACAACTCTTGCCTGTAGGACCATAAACCACATGTGATTCAACTCTGCTTATAAATGCAAAACAAACACTGGCTTGCTTTACAAGAAATACACTCTGCTTTTAAGAAAAGAGCACTCCTCTTATCTACTGTTTTCTATAAGGCCAGAAGAGTGAGCATGCTCAGAACAAAAGAACTGTGCTTTCTCCACACACTGGCCATATCTAGTTCAACTCTGCTTAGCAAACTGACTAGAATAGTAGCTTCACTTCAGTACAATACACTGTATTTCCTGGGAACAGACATGAGTGCTATTTGTACTGTGCATGGCAATGGGAGAACAATAGTGACTTTCCATACCAGAAAACAACTATTGCTCATAGGTCAGAAACTGCAAGTGATTCAATCCCGTTTATGAATGGGAAACAAACACTAGCTCATCCTACAAGAAACATACTCTGCTTTGGGGAAAAGAGCAGTCTTCTACTCTACTGTGTATCCTACAGCACCACAACAGTGAGCTTGCTCAGAACAAAAGAACTGTGCTTCCTACACACACGGGCCATATCTAGTTCAACTGTGCTTAGGAAACTGAAAATAACAGTAGGTTCTCTTCAGTCCAATACACTGTACTTGCTGGGAATATACGCAAGTGGTATTTGCACTGTGTATGGCAAAGGGAGTGCAATGGTGATTTCCTTACCAGAAAACAACTCTTGCTCGTAGGACCAGAAACTGCATGTGATTCAACTCTGTTTATGAATTTGTATAAAACATTAGCTCGCCTTACAAGAAACACACTCTGCTTTAGAGAAAAGAGCATTCTTCTACTCTACTCTGATTCCTATAAGGGCAGAACAGTGAGTTTGCTCAGATCAAAAAAGCTATGTATCCTACAGACACGGGACATATCTAGTTCAACTCAGCTTAGAAAACTGACAAAGACAGTAGCTTCTCTACAGTCCAATACACTGTCCTTGCTGGGAACAGGCACGAGTGCTATTTTCACTGTGTATGACAATGGGAGCTCAATAGTGACTATCCTAACCGGAAAATATCTCTTGCTCTTAGAACCAAAAACTGCATGTGATTCTACTCCGTTTATGAATGGGAAACAAACGCTAACACGCCTTACAAGAAACACACTCTGCTTTTCAGAAAGGAGCATTCTTTTACTCTACTCTGTTTCCTATAGGGCCAGAACTGTGAGCATGCTCAGAACAAAAGAAATGTGCTTCCTACACACATGGGCCATATTGCTTCAACTCTGCTTAGAAAAATGACAAGAACAGTAGCTTCTCTTCATTCCAATACACTGTACTTGCTGGGAACAGACATGAGTGCTATTTACACTGTGTATGGCAGTGGGAGCACAATAGTCACTTTCCTTACCAGAAAACAACTCTTGCTTGTAGGAATACAAACTGCATGTGATTCAACTCCATTTATGAATGGGAAACAAACACTAGCTCGCCTTACAAGAAAGACACTGTGCTTCTGAGAAAGGAGCATTCTTCTACTCTAATCCGTTTTTTATTGGGCCAGAACAGTGAGCTTGCTCAGAACAAAAGAACTGTGCTTCCTAAACACACAGGACTTATCTAGTTCAACTCTGCTTTGGAAACTGACAAGAACAGTAGCTTCTCTTCAGTCCAATACACTGTACCTGCTGGGAATAGACTCGAGTGCTTTATGCACTATGTATGTAAATGGGAGCACAATAGTGTTTTTCCTTGCCAGAGAACTAGTCTTCCTCTTGAGAACACTAATTGCTTGTGATTCAACTCTGTTTATGAATTGGAAACAAACACTAGCTCACCTTAAAAGAAAGACACTCTGCTTTTTAAAATGGAGCAGTCTTCTACTCTACTCTGTTTTGTATAAGGCCAGAACAGTGATCTTGCTCAATATAAAAGAACTGTGCTTCCTAAACAGACAGGCCATATCTAGTTCAACTCTGCTTAGAAAACTGACAAGAACAGTAGCTTCTCTTCAGTCCAAAACACTGTACTTGCTGGGAACAGACACGACTCCTATTTGTACTGTGTATGGCAATGGGAGAGCAATAGTGACTTTCCTAAACGGAAAACAACTCCTGCTCATAGGACCAGATACTGTATGTGATTCAACTCCGTTTATGAATGTGAAACAAACACTAGCTCGCCTTTCAAGAAACACTCTGCTTTTGAGAAAGGAGCATTCTTCTACTCTACTCTGTTTCCTAAAATGCCAGAACAGTGAGCTTGCTCAGAACAAAAGAACTGTGCTTCCTACACACACGGGCCATATCTGTTTCAACTCTGCTTAGGAAACTGAGAAGAACAAAAGCTTCTCTTCAGCTTAATACACTCTACTTGCTGGGAACAGACGCGAGGGCTAATTACACTGTGTATGGCAATGGGAGCTCCATAGTGACTTTCCTTATCAGAAAACAACTTTTGCTCATACAAACAGAAACTGCATGTGATTCAACTCCGTTTATGAATGGGAAACAAACACTAGCTAGCCTTACAGGAAACACACTATGCTTTTGAGAAAAGAGCATTCTTTTATCTACTCTGTTTCCTCTAGGTCCAGAACTTGAGCTTGCTCAGCAGAAAAGAACTGTGCTTACTACATATGAGCCATATCTATTTCAACTCTGCTTAGAAAACTATCAAGAACAGTAACTTAAGCCGGGCGGTGGTGGCGCATGCCTTTAATCCCAGCACTTGGGAGGCAGAGCCAGGCGGATCTCTGTGAGTTCGAGGCCAGCCTGGGCTACCAAGTGAGTTCCAGGAAAGGCACAAAGCTACACAGAGAAAACCTGTCTTGAAAAACCAAAAAAAAAAAAAAAAAAAAAAAGAAAGAAAAAGAACAGTAACTTCTCTTTAGTTGAATACACTGTACTTGCTGGGAACTGAAGCGAGTGCTATTTGCACTGTGTAAGGCAGTGGGAGTGCCATTGTGACTTTCCTTACCACAAAAAAACTCTTGTTCGTATGACCAGAAACTGCCTGTGTTTCAACTCTGTTTGTCAGGAGCCAAGTAGCCTAACTGATTCTCATGGGAAAAAGCTGTGACCCAAACTTCCATTAACAGTTTCAATAGCAACCATTTTTCAACAAGACCACAGTATGTACCTTTTGATCGACTCCCTGAAGCATAATGGTTTGCTGTATGGTCCATTGATCAGGCCCTGGAACAAAGAGACCTTTCCCTGAACCCTACCTTACCCTAACTTCCTCCTAGTAACTTTCCATACCCCTATCTACTTCTCCTAGCTCCTAGCATATATAAGCCTGACTCCCTTTGCAATAAACGAGACCTTGACGCACTCAGACTGACTTTGTCTTTGTTTACACGCCTGGTCTCCTTTCTCTCTCGCCCCCATTGATCTTTCAGGAGGTGCTTCCTCAGGTATCATCAAATAATCTGACCCGCGGTTAGGGTCAAGTGGCGCCTGAATGTGGGGCTTGCGGCATGGTGACTTGCCGGACGACCGACAACGGAAGGGGCCCCGGGAAGGATCAGGGTAGAGATGCCCGGACCGCATCACTTGTGCAGCACGGGAGAGTCTTGAGTTAAGTGTGTCGTCCCATGGATCATAGGCAAAAATTTATCTAAAGGGGCTGTTTTTCTCAAGGAGATGAAAGGTAATCTTAGGGAGAGAGGAATAAGAGTTAAGAAAAATGATTTGATAAAATTCTTCCAATATGTGTGGGAGAAATGTCCCTGGTTAGTGATTTTTGCCCCATTAATTCACCCTTTGACTTGGAACAAGGTTGGAAAAGATATTAACAAATTAATCAGAGATGGGGAAAATGTCCCCGATGCCTTTTTTAGTTTTTATGGTGTGATTAGAGATGTTCTAAAGGAAGCAGTGGGAGATGGGCATGTTTCACATTCACTAGTCCTTGCAGAGGATTTTTTCTCAAACTCCCCCTGCCTGACACTCAAGGGTCCAGAGGTTTATTGACATCTACCAGTAAGAGTGCTCTCTGTCTTGTCTGTGTCTCTCTGTCTTGTTACTTTTGTTTTGTACCAGTTGATCGATTTGTACTTTGCAGGCTCTCAATGGGGCAGACGTGTCCGCACAATGATCCTGGCAGCGTAGGGAGATGTCCCAGAGCCCTAAAGCCACCTCAGAGGTGACCATTTGGTTTAGGAGCATCTTTGGGTATCTTCCCCCATAGTGGGAGGAAGTGCAACTTTATATTTTGTCCCGGGAAGATTGTCAGAGCCATTTTTGGTTTTTTTGTATGTTTTGTTGTGATCATTGTTACTTTACTCTCTCCTTCTCTTCCAAGAAAAAAGGTGCATGTCTGACAGGGATATGGAAGCCCCCTGATGTCTGTTTGATTAAGGACAGAGATCCTCTAGTCTGGATTGTTTTTGGTGTGATTGAGCCTGAAGGGTCAACCCCCCCCTCCCAGAGCACATCAGGCTGTCATTGTTCTTGGAGCTTTGTTGGATGTCTCGTTGGGGCAGTTTTTTCATGTGCTTTTGGTCTTGTGTGTAATGTATTAATTGTTCTCATAGTTGACTTGACTGTGACTGTGGGACAGTTTCCTTCTTCTCCACTAGACCTTTGCTTAGCCCACTGGAAGGATGTGTGAGCCACAATAGAGGGAATTGGGTCCCCCACCCCCACTCCCCAACTGAACTGAGATAAACAGGTAGCTCCTGCCAGATGGGGCTTGCATACTGCAAGAGGGGCTTGCTAGCTGTGAATGAGGCCATCCTCTCAGTGCTGATGTTCGGGTTCGTGGATTGTCTGTGTAAATGTTCTTTGTTTCTGTCTACTAACCTCCCTTATTTTTCTAGAGGAAGAGGAGGAGAGAGAGGCATAACAAAGGCCACATCCATCCCTCCCTAGCTCTCTTGCTATCAGGTCTGCAGCCAGCTGGCTGCTCTCACGAAGGTGGTGGTGAGTGCTCTAGGTACAGGCAGGCAAAGACAGGAGCTCTGGACAAGGCAATGGGGACTGCCTGCAATTGACAAAAACTGTGTGAACACTGAGCAGAGAATCTGATCTTAATCAGAGGAGTTAACAAAAACTTTTTTTTTAGGAACAGTGGCAGCCAAGGACATGCTCTATGCCCACTGCTTCCCCTCCCTTCCTTTACTGTGATAACTTCAAGATTTCTTCTGCCGGCCAGCCACTTCTCTTGTTAACCCTTCTCTGTCCTGGTATTGCTTAAAAAGAAATGTTAAATTACCAGTTCGAGATAGTGGGAAAATTATGCTTTCGTTTCCACAGGAAAAATAAAAAATTACATGGGTTTTGGTCATTTGAGTTCAATGGGTTACAAATACTTGCCATCATTTAAGAGACTTGGTTTCAAATTATTGCTGGTTAAGATAAAAAATAATGTTTTTATATAAAATGACATGAGATATATAAAAAAATGAAACATGTTTCAGATTTCTTTGTCTTGCTATTCTGCTGTTACATTGAGACTCCAAAGGGTCATAGTTGTAAAGATGTCTGTCTACTCTACAGGTATGAATGAAAAATGTGGCCACATGTATGTTTGGTTTTGAATGTCTGAGTTTGCATGTCCTTTATGTTAAGAAATACAAGTTAATACTAGTCATCTGGCTATTCAGATACTAGTTTAAAACATAAACTGTTCTATTTAAATAAAAAAAAACTGAGAGGTACATTTGACTAATATATTTATAGGAGAACAAATTGTCCTGGTTATTGTTACCAAACATAAAGATATTTTCAAGATTGGGCCCAGTTTGTTTGGCTCAGATACATTTAATAGATAATGGTCCTCAAACCTGTCAAAGATCTGATGAATATGGCATTTACATTATTTGATAAAAAGCTTACTATAGCAAACAGAGACTCCAAGCTCCCCAGCTCCTAGGAATGACTCCCAAGGAATGGCCAATTCCCCTACACTATGTCAAAAGTATGTAGCTCAGTCTATCGATCCAGTGAGGGTCCAATACTCTGAAGTCTATATTATTAATTATATGGATGACTTGTTAAATGCATGGAAATCTGAAGAAAAAACACAAAATGTAGCTCAAAAGATAATTACCACACTTCAGTACCAAGGATTTCATATAGCTCCAGAGAAGATACAAACCCAATACCCCTTCCTGTTTTTAGGGTTCGAGTTACACCCGGACCTTCACTATACACAAAAAAATCCAGATTAGAAAAGATACACTTCATTGTCTCAATGATTTTCAAAAGCTTTTAGGGGATATCAATTGGCTGCAACCGTATTTAAAAATAACCAAGGGAGAAGTACGCCCCCTTGAGGATATCCTCAAAGGAGACTCCGACCCTCAATCCCCTAGATACCTTACGGTGGAGGCAGAGAGGGTATTACAAAAGGTTGAAACGGCCATCAATCAACAACATACGGGATATTTTGACCCGACGCTCCCATTTTATTTGATCATTTAGATTTTGCCCCTACAGGCCTGCTTTGGCAAGAGCCCGTACCTTTACTGTGGATACATCTTCCTGTTACTAAAAGAAAAATCCTTCCCATCTACCCTTCCCTGGTTTGCCAATCGATAATGTTAGGAATAAAAGCCTCCACTTGATACTTTGAGCATGACCCTGATATTATTGTTATGCCATATGATAAAGAGCAACTTGAATGGTTATGCACCCATAGTCCTGACTGGGCCATCCTTGTCTGCACCTATGAAGGAAAACTTGACACTCAGATGCCCAATAACAAACTCCTACAATTCTTCTCCCTCACTTCTCTTGTTTTTCTTAAAAATACCCAAATGGAGCCCATCCTGGACTCCCCTGTGCTTTTCATAGATGGGTCAAGTAATGGTAAAGCTGCTTATGTCCTCAATGGCCAAAAGAATGTTATGACAAACCCTTTCAAGTCAGCTCAGCTGGTGGAGCTATATGCTGCCCTTGCTGTCTTTAAAACTTTTGAAGGTTGCTCCTTTAATTTGTATTCAGACAGTAGATATGTGGTAGGGGCTTTACAGGCTTTAGAGATGGCCCCAATAATCCAACCCATTACTCCCACCTTTCAAATGTTTTCTGAATTACAAAAATTAATCCAAGAAAGGTCGCTACCCTTTTATGTTGGCCATATTCGTGCCCACACAGGCCTACCTGGACCCCTAGCTCAGGGAAATGAACTTGCTGATTCTGCTACACATTCTATCTTGATTTCTCACTTGGAACATGATCAGGTAGCAGCCGCTGGAGAGGCACACCACCTTCATCACCTCAATGCTCAAACTTTGAGACTAAAGTTCTCAATTACTAGAGAACAGGGTAGGGAAATTGTAAAAAACTGTAAAAATTGCCTAATGCTCTTACCCGAGCCTCATTATGGAAGAAACCCCAGAGGGTTTATACCTGGACAAATATGGCAGATGGATGTCACCCATGTTCCTTCTTTTGGCAAATTAAAGTTTATACATGTTATGGTAGATACCTTCAGTGGATTTATTTGTGCCTCCGCTCATAGTGGAGAAGCCCCCAAAGATGTTATCAATCATATGTTACATGTTTTCACAGTGCTAGGTCAGCCGAAATGTATAAAAACTGATAATGGTCCGGGATATACTAGTACCAAATTTAGACAATTTTGTTTACAATTAGGAATTAAGCACATCACTGGAATATCCTATAACCCTCAAGGCCAGAGTATCATGGAGAGAGCTCACCAAACTTTAAAAAATACTCTTAATAAACTCAGCTCACAAGAGACACTATTTCCCCTTAAGGGAAACCACAAAGCTTTGCTTTCTCATGCCCTATTTGTATTAAATTTTCTGACATTGGATATTTTTGCAAAATCTGCAGCTGAGCGAAAATGGCACCCAGAAACCAAACAAGGATATGCACAGGCCCTTTGGAAAGATCCAATAACCGGAATATGGGGTGGTCCTGATCCAGTTATAATCTGGGGAAAGGGCTCTGCATGTATTTATGACTCCAAGGAAAATGGGGCTCGTTGGCTACCAGAAAGACTGATTAAGCCTTACTCTGCACAGATTGCCTCTAAACTCCACTTAGGAAACTAATAAGAACAGTAGCTTCTCTTCAGTCCAATACAATGTACTTGCGGGGAACAGTTGCGAGTGTTATTTGCACTGTGTATGGCAATAGGAGCGCAATAGTGACTTTCCTAACCATAAAAAAATCTCTTACTCGTAGGACCAGAAACTGCATGTGATTCAAATCCATTTATGAATGGGAAACAAACACTAGGTTGCTTTACAAGAAAGACACTCTGCTTATGAGAAAAGAGCACTCTTCTACTCTACTCTGTTTCCTATAGGTCCAGAACAGTGAGCTTGCTCAGAAGAAGAGAACTGTGCTTCCTACACACACAGGCCATATCTAGTTCAACTCTGCTTAGGCAACTGACAAGAACAATAGCTTCTATTTAGTCAAATACACTGTACTTGCTGGGAACACACCCGAATGCTATTTGCACTGTGTATGGCAATGGGAGTGCAATAGTGACTTTCCTTACCACAAAATCTCTTGCTTGTAAGACCAGAAACTGCATGTGTTTCATGTCCGTTTATGAATTAGAATCAAACACTAGCTCGCCTTACAAGAAACACACTCTGCTTATGAGAAAAGAGCACTCTTCTACTCTACTCTGTTTCCTATAGGTCCAGAACAGTGAGCTTGCTCAGAAGAAGAGAACTGTGCTTCCTACACACACAGGCCATATCTACATCAACACTGTTTAGGAAACTGACAAGAACAGAAGTTTCTCATCAGTCCAATACAGTTGCAGAGAACATACGCGAGTGCTATTTGCACTGTGTATGGCAATGGGATCACAATAGTGACTTTCCTAACTAGAAAACAACTCCTGGTCGTAGGACCAGAAACTGCATGTGATTCAACTCCATTTATGAATGGAAAACAAACACAACACCTTGCCTTGCAATAAATACACTCTGCTATTGAGAAAAGAGCATTCTTTTTCTCTTCTCTGTTTCCACAGGGCCAGAACAGTGAGCTTGCTAAGAACAAAAGAACTGTGCTTCCTTGACACTCGGGCCATATCTAGTTCAACTCTGCTTAGGAAACTTACAAGAACAGTAGCTTCTCTTTAGTTGAATACACTGTACTTGCTGGGAACAAACGCGAGTGCTATTTGCACTGTCTATGGCAATGGGAGCACAATAGTGACTTTCCTTACCAGAAAACTACTCTTGCTTGTAGGAACAGAAACTGCATGTGATTCAACTCCGTTTATGAATGGGAAACAAACACTAGCTGCTCTTACAGGAAAACCACTCAGCCTTTGAAAATGGAGCACTCTTCCACTCTGCTCTGTTTCCTAATGGGCCAGAACAGTGAGGTTGCTCAGAAAAAACGAACTCTGCTTCCTAAACACACAGGCCATATCTTGTTCAATTCTGCTTAGGAAACTGACAAGAAGAGTAGCTTCTCTTCATTCCAATACACTGTACTTGCTGGGAACAGACTCGAATGCTATTTGCACAGTATATGGCAATGGGAGCACAATAGTGACTTTCCTTACCAGAAACCAACTCTTGTTCATACGACCAGGAACTGCATGTTATTCAACTCCGTTTATGATGGGAAATAAACACTAGCTCGCCTTACTAGAAACACACTCTGCTTTTGAGAGAAGAGCACTCTTCTACTCTACTGTTTTTCCTACAGTGCCATACCTTTGAGCTTGCTCAAAACCAAAGAACTGTGCTTCCTACACACACGGGCCACATCTACTTCAAATCTGCTTAGGATACTGACAGGAACAGTACCTTCTCTACAGTCCAATACACTGTACTTGCTGTTAACAGACATGAGTGCTATTTGTACTGTGTATGGCTATGGGAGAACAATAGTGACTTTCCTTACCTGAAAACAACCCTTGGTCGTAAGACCAGAAACTGCACGTGATTCAACTACATTTTTGAATGGGAAACAAACACTTGCTCGTCTTACTAGAAGCACACTCTGCTTTTGAGAAAAAAGCACTATTGTACTCTACTCTGTTTCTAAAAAGGCCAGAACACTGAGCTTGCTAAGGACCAAAGAACTGTGCTTCCTAAACACACGAGCCATGTATAGTTCATCTTTGCTTAGGAAACTGACAGGAACAGTAACTTCTATTCAGTCCAATACACTGTACTTGCTGGGAACAGACGCGACTGCTATTTGCACTGTGTCTGACAATGGGAGCACCATAGTTACTTTCCTTACGAGAAACAGCTCTTGCTCATAGGACCAGAAACTGCACGTGATTCAACTCTGTTTATGAATAGAAAATATACACTAGCCCGCCTCATGAGAAACACACTCAGCTTTTGAGAAAAGAGCACTCCTCTTCTCTACTGTGTTTCCTCTAGGGCCAGAACAGTGAGCTTGCTCAGAACAAAAGAAGTTTGCTTCCTAAACACATGAGCCGTATCTACTTCAATTCTGCTTAGGAAAATGACAAGAACAGTAGCTTCTCTTCAGTACAATACACTGTACTTACTGGGAACAGATGAGAGAGCTATTTGCACTGTTTATGGCAATGGGAGCACAATAGTGACTTTCCTTACCAGAAAACAACTCTTGTTCGTAGGACCAGAAACTGCATGTGATTCAACTCCATTTTTGAATGGGAAACAAACACTAGCTCGCCTTTTTAAACACACACTCTGCTTTTGAAAAAAAAAAGCGCTCTTCTACTCTACTGTGTTTCCTATAGCTTGCTCAGAACATAAGAACAGTGCTTCCAAACACACATGGGCCATATCTAGTTCAACTCTGCTTAGGAAACTGACAAGGACCATAGCTTCTCTTCAGTCCAATACACTGTACTTGCTGTTAACAGATGCGGGTGCTATTTGTACTGTGTATGGCAATTGGAGCTCAATAGTGACTTTCCTTATGAGAAAACAACCCTTGCTCATAGGACCAGATACTGCATGTGATTCAACTCCATTTTTAAATGGGAAACAAATAGTAGCTCGCGTTACTAGAAACACACTCTGCTTTTGAGAAAAGAGCTCTCTTCTACTCTACGCTGTTTCCTATAGAACCAGATCACTGAGCTTTTTCAGAACAAAGGAACTGTGCTTCCTTCACACATGGGCCATGTCTAGTTGAACTCTGCTAAGGAAACTAACCGGAATGGTAGCTTCTCTTCAGTCCAATACACTGTACTTGCTGTTAAGAGACACGAGTGCTATTTGTACTGTGTATGGCAATGGGAGCACAATAGTGACATTTATTTTTTTACCAGAAAACAACTCTTGCTCGTAGGACCAGAAACTGCAAGTGATTCAATTCTGCTCCTGAATGGGAAACAAACACTAGCTCGCATTACAAGAAACACACTCAGCTTTTGAGAAAAGAGCACTCTTGTACTCTATTCTGTTTCCTATAGGACCAGAAGAGTGAGCATGCTTAGAACAAAATACCTGTGCTTCCTAAACACAGAGGCCATATCTAGTTCAATTCTGCTTAGGAAACTGACAAGAACAGTAGCTTCTCTTCAGTCCAATACACTGTTCTTGCTGGGAACAGACGTGAGTAGTATTTGCACTGTGTATGGCAATGGGAGCACAATAGTGACTTTCTTTACCAGAAAACAACTCTTGTTCATTTGACCAGAAACTGCATGGGATTCAACTTCGTTTATGAATGGGAAACAAACACTAGCTAGCATTACTAGAAACACACTCTGCTTTTGAGGAAAGATCACATTTCTATGCTACTATGTTTCCTATTATGCCAGAACAGTGAGCTTGTTCAGACCAAAAGAACTGTGCTTCATACAAACACGGGCCATATCTAGTTCAACTCTACTTAGGAAACTGACAAGAGCAGTAGCTTCTCTTCAGTCCAATACCCTGTACTTGCTGGGAACAGACACAATTGTTATTTGCACTGTATATGGCAATGGGAGCCAATAGTGACTCTGCTTACAGAGAAAACAACTCTTGCTCGTAAGACAAGAAACTGCATGTGATTCAACTCCCTTTATGAATGGGGAAGAATCATTTGCTCCCGTTACAAGAAACACACTCTGGTTTTGAGAAAAGAGCACAGTTATACTCTACTGTGTTTACTATAGTGCTAGAAGAGTGAGCGTGCTCAGAACAAAAGAACTCTGCTTCCTACACACACGGAACATATCTAGTTCAACTATGCTTAGGAAACTGACAAGAACAGTAGCTTCTCTTCAATCCAATACACTGTACTTGCTGGGAACAGATGTGATTGCTATTTACACTGTGTATGATAATTGGACCGCAATAGTGACTTTCCTAACCAGAAAAAATCTGTTGCTCATAGGATCAGATTCTGCATGTGATTCAACTCCGTTTATGAATGGGAAACAAACATTAGATTGCCTTACTGGAAACAAACCTTGCATTGGAGAAAAGAGCACTCTTCTACTCTACTCTGTTTCCTATTGGGACAGAACAGTGAGCTTGCTCAGAATGAATGAACTGTGCTTCTTACACACATGTGTCATATCTAGTTCTACTCTACTTAGGAAACTGACAAGAACAGTAGCTTCTTTTCAGTATAATACACTGTATTTGCTGGGTACAGACACCGTGTTATTTGTAAGGTGTATGGCAATGGAGCGAATAGTGACTTTCCTTACCAGAAAACAACTCTTGCTCTTAGGACAAGAAACTGCATGTGATTCAACTCCGTTTATGTAGTGGAAACAAACACTAGCTCACCTTACGAGAAACACACTCTGCTTTTGAGAAAAGAGCACTATTCTACTCTACTGTGTTTCCTGAAGGGTCAGAAGAGTGAGCTTCCATACAACAAAAGAACTGTGCTTTCTACACACATGGGCCATATAGAGTTCAGCTCTACTTCAGAAACTGACAAGAACCATAGGCTCTCTTCTGTCCATTACACTGTACTTGCTGGGAACAGACTCGAGTGCTATTTGCACTGTGTATGGCAATGGGAGCACAATAGTGAATTTCCATATCAGAAAACAACTCTTGCTCATAGGCCAAGTAACTGCATGTGATTCAACTCCGTTTATGAATGGGAAACAAACACTAGCTCGCCTTACTAGAAACACACTCTGATTTTGAGAAAAGAGCACTCTTTTACTCTACTGTGTTTTCTATAGGGCCAGAAAAGTGAGCTTGCTCAGAACAAAAATACTGTGCTTTCTACAGACATAGGCCATATGTAGTTTAACTATGCTAAGGAAACTGACAAGAATAGTAGCTTCTTTTCAGTAAAATACACTGTTCTTGCTGGGAACAGAATGGAGTGCTATTTGTACTGTATATGGCAATGGAGCGCAATAGTGACTTAACTTACCAGAAAAAAATTTTTGCTCGTAGGACCAGAAACAGCATGTGATTCAACAACTTTTATGTAGTGGAAACCAACACTAGCTCGCCTTAAAAGAAACTCACTCTGCTTTTGAAAACGGAGCTCTCGTCTACTGTACTCTGATTCCTATAGGGACAGAACAGTGAATTTGCTCAGAAAAAAAAAGAACTGTGCTTCCTACACACATGAGCAATATCTAGTTCAGCTCTGCTTAGGAAAGTGACAATAACAGTAACTTCTCTTCAGTCCAATACACTGCAGTTGCTAAGGAACAGACGCGAGTGCCATTTGCACAATGTATGGCAATGGAAGTATATTAGTAACTTTCCTTATCAGAAAACAACTCTTGCTTGTAGGACCAGAAACTGCATGTGATTCAACTCGGTTTATGTATTGGAAACCAATACTACCTTGCTTTACAAGAAATACACTCTGCTTTGAGAAAGGAGCACTCTTCTACTCTACCGTGTTTCCTATTAGGCCAGAACATTGAGCTTGCTCAGAACCGAACAACTTTGCTTCCTACACACATGGGCCATATCTAGTTCAGCTCTGCTTAGGAACAGTAGATTTTCTTCTTTCCAATAGACTGTACTTGCTGGAAACAGATGTGAGTGCTTTTTGCAATGTGCATGGAAATGGGAATGCAGCATTGAATTTCCTTAACACAAAACAACTCTTGCTCGTAGGACCAGAAACTGCATGAAATTCAACTCCGTTTATGAATGGGGAACAAACACTAGCTAGACTTATTAGAAACACACTCTGCTTTTGAGAAAAGAGCACTCTTCTACTCTACTCTGTTTCCTATAGGGCCAGAACAGTGAGCTTGCTCAGAACAAAAGAATTGTGCTTCCTAAAAACATGGGCCATATCCAGTTCAACTCTACTTAGGGTACTGACAGGAGCAGTAGCTTCTCTTCAGTCCAATACACTGTACTTGCTGGGAACAGACACGATTGCTATTTGCACTGTGTATCACATTTGGATTGCAATAGTGACTCTGCTTACAGAGAAAAACATTCTTGCCTGTAGGACCAGAAACTGCATGTGATTGAACTTCTTTTATGAATGTGAAAGAAACATTTGCTCCCCTTACAATAAACTCACTGTGCTTTGGAGAAAAGAGCAATCTTCTACTCTACGCTGTTTCTTATAGGGCCAGAACAGTGAGCTTTCTCAGAACAAAAGATCTGTGCTTCCTACACACATGGACCATATCTAGTTCAGCTCTGCTTAGGAAACTGACAAGAACAGTAGCTTCTCTTCAGTCCAATACACTGTACTTTCTGGGAACAGACGCGAGTGCTATTTGTACTGTGTATAGCAATGGGAACAAAATAGTGACTTTCCTTATGAGAAAACAACTCTTGATTTTTGACCATAAACTGCATGTGATTCAACTCCGTTTATGAATGGGAAACAAACATTAGCTCGCCTTACAAGAAACACACTCTGCTTTTGAGAAAAGAGCACTCTTCTACTCTACTCTGTTTCCTACAGGGCCAGAACGGTGAACTTGCTCAGAACAAAAGAACTGTGCTTCCTACACACATTGGCCATATCTAGTTCAACTCTTCTTAGGAAACTGAAAAGAACAGTAGCTTCTCTTCAGGACAATACACTATATTTTCTGGGAACAGACGCGAGTCCTATTTGCACTGTGTATGGCAATGGGAGCACAATAGTGACTTTAATTACCAGAAAACAGCTCTTGCTCTTAGGACCAGAAACTGTGTGTGATTCAACTCTGTTTATGTAGTGAAAACCAACACTAGTACACCTTACTAGAAACAAGCTCTGCATTTGAGAAAGGAGCACTCTTCTTCTCTACTGTTTTTCCTATAATGCCAGAACAGTGAGCATCTCAGAACAAAAGAACTGTGCTTCCTATACACATGGGCCATATCTCATTCATCTCTGCATAGGAAACTGACAAGAACAGCAGCTTCTCTTCTGTCCAATACACTGTAATTGCTTGAAACTGATGGGAGTGCTATTTGCACTGTGTATGACAATGGGAGCGCAACATGTTTCCTTAATTGAAAACAACTCTTGCTCATAGGACAAGAAACTGCATGTGATTCAACTCTGTTTATGTAGTGGAAACAAACAAACTCACCTTACTAGAAACACACTCTGCTTTTGAGAAAGGAGCACTCTTCTACTCTACTGTGTTTCCTATACGGCCAGAACAGTGAGCTTCTTCAGAACAAAAGAACTGTGCCCCCTACACACATGGGACCTATAGAGTTCAGCTCTACTTAGGAAACTGACAAGAACTGTAGATTCTCTTCTGTCCATTACACTGTGCTTGCTGTTAACAGATGCGAGTGCTGTTTTCATTGTGTATGGCAATTTGAGCGCAATAGTGACTTTCCTTATTTGAAAACAGCTCTTGCTTGTATGACCAGAAACTGCATGTGATTCAACTTTGTTTATGAATGGGAAACAAACTCTAGCTCTCTGACCCATCCAGCAGGTCAGATTAATCGAGTGTTTGGAGGAGGGAACCACCTGAAAGCCAATGGGGGTGAGAGAACAAGGAGACCAGGTGCATAAAGAAAGACAGAGTCAGTCTGAGTTGCATCAAGTTCTCGTTTATTGGCAGGATGTTGCAGCTCATAAGCAGGATTTCAGGCAGGGAGGGAGAGCAGGGAGAGTGAAAATTTTTTTGAGAAGTCAGGGTGGTCATGGTAGGGTCTTTTTTTGGTCCCAGGCTTCTGCAGCTGGCTTATTACAGTTTATGCCAAGTGCTTTATCTAATCCTACATTTTGTGGTTAGGCCAAGAACGCCCTGTTTTTGCAAGACTCCACGAAGCAGAAAACTCAAGACACAACAGTCCTGGGTCAAACAGTCCTGGTTCAGTCTCCAACAAATTCCCCCTCTTTTCTTTAAAGATAGACCACCTTTGCAATCGAACTTTAAGAGGTCTGGGGGTCTGGAGGAATGGCTTCTGGAGGATCACAGGGGCCCCGTCCCTCTATGCTATGAGAAAGAGGTCCGGGTGACAGCGTCTCCCCAGATTCAAACACTACAGGCGTCCCTGTGGTGTGGGAATCAGTGGACCATGGGTTTTTTCGGAGGGAATGGAAATTTATAAGCGCTGAGCGTTAGGCTGCTACCGCAAACCATTATGCAATGGGGCATATAATCCAGGCTCTCGGGATATTAGGGCACCCATGTCCCCAGCCTGTGCAGTCACAGCTGCACTCCAGTCATGCCTGGAGCTTCCCCTCACACAGGGGGGGCCTCGCCCGAGTCGAGGGGTCTGTGTGGGGCATCTTCATCCTGGTCCAAGGGATGTTAGGTCACAAGGACATTGAACCTGAGTCTTTCGTGGGGCTCCTGGCCGCTCTCCTCTGTCTAGTCTGTGATAGTGAATTGAAATATGCTGTGGTAAAGCCGAATCAATCTGATTTTTGATAAATCGAGTCAACCGCTGAAAAGCCCAGGGGCCAAAGGTGATGATGAGGAGAAGAATAATCAAAGGAGTTAAAATGGTGGGTAACAGGGTGGAGAGCCAGGGGGATCCTTGCAACCAATCTTCCAACCATCCGCGCTGATTTTCAAACTCCCTTTTTCTTTGAGCTAACCTTTTCCTTATTTTTTCCATGGATTCTCTGACAATACTAGTATGGTCTGCATAAAAACAACATTCTTCCTTTAGGGCAGCACATAAACCTCCCTCCTTTAGGAACAGCAGATCTAGACCCCTTCTGTTTTGTAGTACTACCTCTAAAAGTGAAATGAGGGACCTTTCAAGGGCTGATATGGATCTTTCTAGAGCCTCTAGATCGGTGGTCATGGCCACTTGCAACTGCATCAGGTGGTTATTTTTTTTACAAAAGCAGTGGTTCCTGTACCAACTCCAGCAGCAATGCCTCTGATGCCTAACAAGAGGGCAATAGTCATAGACATAGGTTCTTGAGTGTATCTGCCTCTCTACTCAAAGAATTCCATCACCGAGCTTTCTTGATGATAAGTGACACAAGGCCATAACTGGACCATTACACAAAATTCATGGGAATCATTAAATATCTGAGCAGATATGCAAGGGGTCAATCCTGTGTTACAGGCCCAGTAGAACCCGTTGGGTGCTTTGAGATAATAGCTCCCTTTATAGGGTGCCAGAGTTTGTTTATAGAGGTGACTATGGGTCGATGGAATCTTGCCCAAATAAGAACCTCGTCCGGAGACTTCAGGGAGTGTTAGTTTATGTGGCTTAGTCTGACACCTATTGCTCAGGGAAGTGAGGTTATTGGCAGTGGATTGAAAGGCGATCCCTTCATAATAAGGGGGACTGGAGGTAAGGCAGAGCCAGCAACCCAAGGTTTTGTTTGGATTTGTGGCATTTAGGGCCAGATAAGCTCCCTGGACCAAATTAAACAATCTATCTCCTGTTCCCCAAAGGGAGTAAGGAGAGTTCCCTTAGTGGAGTCTGCGATGGTAGTCACAGTGCTTGTATGGTAGGGAAAGGGACAAGGATGAGGTGACGGGGGAGGAAGAGGAAGTGATGGCACCTTTTCATGATTGGAAGGAACCTTTTGGTCAGAGAGAACTAAGTTGGGCCCTACCGACTTTGGGTACAGGTTTCTATTGTTAGCAAGATCTTGAAAATGACTCCTTTATCTGTGCCATCAAGATACTAGCAGAGTCCCCATGTTTTTCCTGAGGGCCATTCTCGTTTCGCCCTACCCTGAGGGGTGAAGGTTATGTTTAGAGGTAATGATAGCCCGTGATTATGGGCTGTCCAAGTATAGGAGCTAAAGCAAAAATGTCTATTCGTGCTAGGCTTACTGTACCCTCTTGTAACTGAAATAAGGTCCCAAGATGAAATTGGTTCCCAATAAGCTGCCCCTGTGGTTTCACAACCACATCGAGCACAAAAGAAGGTCTCAAATCCCCCACATCTGGCAGCCATGGCTCGGCTTCTCCCATCCTTAGGACAGACATAAAAGTCAGATTGTGCTAACCTACAATGAGCTGTAGGACTAACAGCCTGGGGCAGTCATCATGGCAGGGGTACTATCATGGAATGTCCCACAAAGGCGTGACCAAGTGGTTTTAGGACTGTGAGGAAATTGATGGCAGTTTGGAATCGTTTGACCTCCTGTACCATTTAACTGGTGTTGGTCAATAGTAGGTATATCCCAAGAATCCAATCCTGCAGCCAGCTGACAGAAGTCGGGAGTGAGTGATGGTCACTAGGAATAGGGAGTATGGTTTGCAGTAACCCTCCAGACCTCCTCCCCCGTTACTGTGAAAATTCGCCAGATAAGCTTTTTAATAGCATGGGGGCTTTCCTTGGAGATGCAGGAGAGGGGAAGGGGGAAGAGTAGTAAGCAAATGATGAAGCAGGGTTTGGTTTTCCGAGGACCACGATGAACAGGTCCTGCCATTGAGATGTCCGTGGCTCCCTTTCTTTTCTAAGCCGGAGACATTTCTGAAAGAAAAAGAGAGAATTTTTGTCTCAGGGTTGTATCCTGGACATAACAGTTATTTTTTTCTCAATCTAGGGAGGCAATCTGTGCAGAGTAAGGCTTAATCAGTCTTTCCAGTAGCCAACGAGCCCCATTTTCCTTGGAGTCATAAATACATGCAGACCCTTTTCCCCAGATTATAACTGGATCAGGACCGCCCCATTTTTCGGTTATTGGATCATTCCAAAGGGCTTGTGCATATCCTTGTTTGGTTTCTGGGTGCCAGTGCCACTCAGCTGCAGTTTTTTCAGAAGCGTCCAATGTCAGAAAATTTAATACAAATAGGGCATGAGAAAGCAAAGCTTTGTGGTTTCCCTTAAGGGGAAATAGTGTCTCTTGTGAGCTGAGTTTATTAAGAGTATTTTTTAAAGTTTGGTGAGCTCTCTCCACGATACCCTGGCCTTGAGGGTTATAAGGTATTCCAGTGATGTGTTTAATTCCTAATTGTAAACAAAATTGTCTAAATTTGTTACTAGTATATCCCAGACCATTATCAGTTTTTATACATTTCGGCTGACCTAGCACTGTGAAAACATGTAACATATGATTGATAACATCTTTGGAGGCTTCTCCACTATGAGCGGAGGCACAAATAAACCCACTGAAGGTATCTACAATAACATATATAAACTTTAATTTGCCAAAAGAAGGAACATATGTGACATCCATCTGCCATATTTGTCCAGGTATAAGCCCTCTGGGGTTCACTCCATAACGAAGTTTGGGTAAGAGCATCAGGCAGTTTTTACAGCTTTTTACATTTTCCCTAGCCTGTTCTCTAGTGATTGAGAACCTTAGTCTCAAAGTTTGAGCATTGAGGTGATGAAGGCGGTGTGCCTCACGAGCGGCTGCTACCTGATCATGTTCCAGGTGAGAAATCATGATAGAATGAGTAGCAGAATCTGCAATTTCATTTCCCTGAGCTAGGGGTCCAGGTAGGCCTGTGTGGGCGTGAATATGGCCAACATAAAAGGGTAGCGACCTTTGTTGGATTAATTTTTGTAATTCAGAAAACATTTAGAAGGTGGGAGTAATGGGTTGGATTATTGGGACCATCTCTAAAGCCTGTAAAGCCCCTACCACATATCTACTGTCTGAATACAAATTAAAGGAGCAACCTTCAAAATTTTTAAAGACAGAAAGGGCAGCATATAACTTCACCAGCTGAGTTGACCTGAAAGGGGTTGTCATAACATTCTTTTGGCCATTGAGGACATAAGCATCTTTACCATTACTTGATCCATGTATGAAAAGCACAGGGGAGTCCAGGATTGGCTCCATTTGGGTATTTTTAAGAAAAACAAAAGAAGTAAGGGAGAAGAATTGTAGGAGTTTGTTACTGGGCATCTGTGTGTCAAGTTTTCCTTCATAGGTGCAGACAAGGATGGCCCAGTTAGGACTACAGGTGCATAACCATTCAAGTTGTTCTTTATCATATGGCATAACTATAATATCAGGGTCATGCCCAAAGTATCAAGTGGAGGCTTTTATTCCTATCATTATCGATTGGCAAACCAGGGAAGGGTAGGTGGGTAGGGTTTTTCTTTTAGAAACAGAAAGATGTATCCACAGTAAGGGTATGGGCTCTTGCCAAAGCAGGCCTGTAGGGGCAAAATCTGTAGAAAAAATGATCAAATAAAATGGAAGCGTCGGGTCAAAATATCCCGTGTGTTGTTGAGTGATGGCCGTTTCAACCTCTTGTAATACCCTCTCTGCCTCCACCTTAAGGTATTTAGGGGATTGAGGGTCGGAGTCTCCTTTGAGGATATCTTTAAGGGGGCGTATTTTTCCCTTGGTTATTTTTAAATACGGTTGCAGCCAATTGATATCCCCTAAAAGCTTTGAAAACCATTGAGACAACGAAGTGTATCTTTTCTAATCTGGAGTTTTTGTGTATAGAGGAGATCTGGGTATAACTCGAACCCTAAAAACGGGAAGGGGTATTGGGTTTGTATCTTCTCTGGAGCTATATGAAATCCTCGGTCCTGAAGTGTGGTAATTATATTTTGAGCTACATTTTGTGTTTTTCTTCAGATTTCCCTGCTATTAACAAATCATCCATATAATGTATAATATAGACTTCGGGGTATTAGACCCTCACTGGATCGATAGACTGAGCTACATACTTTTGACATAGCTTAGGGGAATTGGCCATTCCTTGGGAGTCATTGCTAGGAGCTGGGGAGCTTGGAGTCTCTGTTTGCTATAGTAAGCTTTTATCAAATAATGTAAATGCCATATTCATCAGATCTTTGACAGGTTTGAGGATCATTATCTATTAAATGTATCTGAGCAAAACAAACTAGGCCCAATCTTGAAAATATCTTTAAGTTTGGTAACAATAACCAGGACAATTTGTTCTCCTATAAATATATTAGTCAAATATACCTCTCAGTTTTTTTTTATTTAAATAGAACAGTTTATGTTTTAAACTAGTATCTGAATAGTCAGATGACTAGTATTAACTTGTATTACTTAACACAAAGGACATGCAAACTCAGACATTCAAAACCAAACATACATGTAGCCACATTTTTCATTCATACCTGTAGAGTAGACAGACATTTTTACAACTATGACCCTTTGGAGTCTCAATGTAACAGCAGAATAGCAAGACAAAAAGTCTGAAACATGTTTCATATATATATATATATATATATATATATATATATATATATATATATATATCGTCATTTTTTATAAAAATATTATTTTTTATCTTAACCAGCAATAATTTAAAACCAAGTCTCTTAAATGATGGCAATTATTTGTAACCCATTGAACTCAAATCACCAAAACCCATGTAAATTTTTATTTTTCCTTTGGAAACAAAAGCATAATTTTCTTAGTGTCTTGAACTGGTAATGTAACATTTCTTTTTAAGCAATACCAGGACAGAGAAGGGTTAACAAGAGAAGCTGCTGGTCGGCAGAAGAGACCTTGAAGTTATCACAGTAAAGGAAGGGAGGGGGAGCAGTGGGCATAGAGCATGTCCTTGGCTGCCAGTGTTCCTGAAATAAAGTTTTTGTTAACTCTTCTGACTAAAGTCAGATTCTCTGCTCAGTGTTCACACAGTTTTTGTCAATTGCAGGCAGTCCCAATTGCCCTGTCCAGAGCTCCTGTCTTTGCCCACCTGTATGTGAGAGCAGCCAGCTGGCTGCAGTCCTGATAGCAAGAGAGCTAGGGATGGAGGTGGCCTTTGTTATGCCTCTCTCTCCTTTTCTTCCTCTAGAAAAATAAGGGAAGTTAGTAGACAGAAACAAATAACATTTACACAGACAATCCAAGAACTGGAACATCAGTATTGAGATGACGGCCTCATTCACAGCCAGTGAGGCCCTCCTGCAGTATGCAAGCCCCACCTGGCAGGAGCTACATGTTTATCTCAGTTCAGTCGGGGAGTAGGAGTGGGGGACCCAGTTCCCTCTATTGTGGCTCGCACATCCTTACAGTGGGCTAGGCAAAGGTCTAGTGGAGAAGAAGGGAACTGTCCCATAGCATCCGTCACAGTCAAGTCAACAATGAGAACAATTAATACATTACACACAAGACCAAAAGCACATGAAAAAAAAAAACTTTGCCCTAACAAGACAATCAACAAAGCTCCAAGAACAATGACAACCTGATGTGCTCTGAGGGGGGAGGGGTAACCCTCCAGGCTCAATCACACCAAAAACAATCTAGACTCGAGGATCTCTGTCCTTGATCAAACAGACATCAGGGGCTTCCACATCCCTGTCAGACATGCACCTTTTTTTCTTGGAAGAGAAGGAGAGAGTGAAGTAACACTGATCACAACAAAACATACAAAAGAACCCACAAAATGGCTCTGACAATTTCCCGGGAGAAAATACAAAGTGGTACTTCCTCCCACCATGGGGGAAGATAACCAAAGATGCTCCTAAACCAAATTGTCACCTCTGAGGTGGCTTTAGGGCTCTGGGACATCTCCCTTCGCTGCCAGGTTTTCTGTCTGGACATGTCTGCCCCAGTGAGAGCCTGTAAAGTACAAATTGATCGACCAGTACAAAACAAAAGTAACAAGACAGAGAGACACAGACAAGACAGAGAGCACTCTTACTGGTAAATGTCAATAAACCTCTGGACCCTTGGGTGTCAGGCAGGGGGAGTTTGAGAGAAAATCCTCTGCAAGGGCTAGTAAATGTGAAGCATGCCCATCTCCCTCTGCTTCCTTTAGAACATCTCTAATCACAACATAAAAACTAAAAAAGGCATCGGGGACATTTTCCCCATCTCTGATTAATTTGTTAATATCTTTTCCAACCTTGTTCCAAGTCAAAGGGTGAATTCCTGGTCCATTAATCACTAACCAGGGACATTTCTCCTTCGCATATTGGAAGAATTTTATAAAATCCTTTTTCTTAACTCTTATTCCTCTCTCCCTAAGATTACCTTGCATCTCTTTTATGAAGAGAGCTTCTTATTTTTTTTTCGAGACAGGGTTTCTCTGTGTAGCTTTGTGCCTTTCCTAGGACTCACTTGGTAGCCCAGGTTGGCCTCGAACTCAAAGACATCCGCCTGCCTCTGCCTCCCGAGTGCTGGGATTAAAGGCATGAGCCAAAACCGCCCTGCTTGAAGAGAATTTCTTTAGACAAAACTTTGCCCATGGTTTATGGGACAACAAGTCTTACCTCAAGGTAGCCCGCATCGCAGGAGTGATGCTGTCCTGGCGCCTCTACCAAAATATGTATGTCTGGCCGGACCTTCTTTCATCTGTCATCTGGTGGGTCGCCGTGCCTTGGCCCCACGTTGGGCGCCACTTGACCCATCCAGCAGGTCAGGTTATTCGAGGGTCTCAAGGAGGGAACCACCTGAAAGCCAATGGGGGTGAGAGAAGAAGGAGACCAGGCACATAAAGAAAGACAGAGTCAGTCTGAATTGTATCAAGGTCTTGTTTATTGGCAGGATGTTGCAGCTTATAAGCAGGATTTCAGGCAGGGAGGGGAAACAGAGAGAGTGAAAAATTTTTTGAGAAGAAGTCAGGGTGGTCAGGATAGGGTGTTTCTTTGGATTCAGGCTTCTGCAGCTGGCTTATTACAGTTTATGCCAAGGGGTTTATCTAAACGAACCTTTTGTGGTTAGGCCAAGGACGCACTGTTTTTGCAAGACTCCACGTAGCAGAAAACTCAAGACACAACAGTCCTGGATCAAACAGTCCTGGGTCAGTCTCCAACAGCTTGCCTTACAAGAAACACACTCTGCTTTTGAAAAAGGATCTCTCTTCTACTCTACTGTGATTCGTATAGGGCCAGAACAGAGAGCTTGCTCAGAACAAAAGAACAGTGCTTCCTACACACATGGGCAATATCTAGTTCAGCTCTTCATAAAAAAGTAACAAGAACAGTAACTTCTCTTCAGTCCAATACATTGTACTTGCTAAGGAACAGACACGAGTGCTATTTGCACAGTGAAAGGCAATGGAAGTACAATATTGAATTTCCTTACCAGAAAACAAATCTTGCTCATAGGACAAGAAACTGCATGTTATTCAACTCCGTTTATGTAGTGGAAACAAACACTAACTCGCCTTACTAGAAAAACACTCCTCTTTTGAGAAAGGAGCACTCTTCTACTCTACTGTGTTTCCTATAGGGCCAGAACAATGAGCGTCCATACAAAAAAAGAACTGTGCTTTCTACACGCATGGGCCATATAGAGTTCAGCTCTACTTAGGAAACTGACAAGAACCATAGATTCTCTTCTGTCCATTAGACTGTACTTGCTGGGAACAGACTCGAGTGCTATTTGCACTGTGTATGGCAATGGGAGAGCAATAGTGAATTTCCATATCAGAAAACAACTCTTGCTCGTAGGCCAAGAAACTGCATGTGATTCAACTCCCTTTATGAATGCGAAAAAAACACTAGCTCTTAGCCGGGCGGTGGTGGTGCACACCTTTAATCCCAGCACTCAGGAGGCAGAGCCAGGCAGATCTCTGTGAGTTCGAGGCCAGCCTGGGCTACCAAGTGAGTTCCAGGAAAGGCACAAAGCTACACAGAGAAAACCTGTCTCGAAAAACCAAAAAACAAAAACAACAACAACAACAAAAAAAACACTAGCTCGCCTTATAAGAAACACACTCTGCTTTTTTGAAAAGAGCACTCTTGTACTCTACTCTATTTCCTAAAATGCCAGAACAGTGTGCTTGCTCAGAAAAAAAGAACTGTGTTTCCTACACATACTGGCTATATCTAGTTAAACTCTGCTGAGGAAACTGACAAGAACAGTAGCTTTTCTGCCATGCAATACACTGTACTTGCTGGGCAGAGATGTGATTGCTGTTTGTAGTATGTATGGCAATGGGAGCACAATAGTGACTTTCCTTACCAGAAAACAACTATTGCTCGTAGGACCAGAAAGTGCATGTGATTCAACTCCATTTATGAATGGGAAACAAACACTAGCTCGCCTTACTAGAAACACACTCTCATTTTGAGAAAAGAGCACTCTCCTACTATACTGTGTTTTCTATAGGGCCAGAAAAGTGAGCTTGCTCAGAAAAAAAATACTGTGCTTCCTACACACATGGACCATATGTAGTTCAACTATGCTAATGAAACTGACAAGAATAGTAGTTCTCTTCAGTAAAATACATTGTTCTTGCTGGGAACAGACGTGAGTGCTACTTGTACTGTGTATGGCAATGGAGCGCAATACTGACTTAACTTACCAGAAAAAAATTCTTGCTCATAGGATGAGAAACAGCATGTGAGTCAACAACTTTTATGTAGTGGAAACCAACACTAGCTCGCCTTAAACGAAACACACTCTGCTTTTAGGAAAATAGCACTCTTCTACTATATTCTGTTTCCTATAGGGCCAGAACAGTGAGATTGCTCAGAACAAAAGAAATGAGCTTCCTAAACACACGGGCCATATCTAGTTCAACTCTGCTTAGGAAACTGACAAGTGTAGTGGGTAGCCATTCCAGCTTTGTTCTGGAAGTTCCAACCCCCATTGAGACTTCGGCAACTGTCACGCCTACAAGGCAGGGCCAAGGGAGGCACCTGGGGACCTGAGATCTGTATCGGTGAACACTCTCTTGGTTCCAGGACCCTGGATGGTGGAGGTGGACAAAGCAGAGCTCCAGAGAACACCGCTGGACTGTGATACACCTTCCCCAGACCCCGCGACCTACCTATTCCTTAATTTGTAAGTTACACCATTAAATAAATCTCCTTTTAACTACGTGGAGTAGCCTTAATAATTTCATCAATATCTGGCGCTCACGTGGGGCAAATTCCAAAGGCCTGGGTGGCTCCTGCCCTCAGCCTCCTCCCCGGCTGCAAAGTTCCATATAACCAGGGAACACCTACACGGTTCCATTCCCAAAAAAGGGAGCAGGTAGTCCGGTCTCAGCTCCCTAGCTTAGCCCCGAGACCAGCAAAAGAGGCACTCCCCAGCTTCCTGAGTGCACGCACGCCAGCTGCGGCTCGGCTCCGCCATCTTGACTCCAGCAAGCTGCAGTCAGCCAAGATCACCAGCAGGCCCTGCTTTGGAGCTGTACCATCGCCACCTGCTGGCTGAAAAGTGCTACTACACCCCCCCAAACCACAAAAGGTAAGTAAAAGTACCTGATAATTTTATACCTTAAAATTGACTAACAAATTTTGAGTAGTTCTTGTAATATGGCTGACAACATTACCTCACAAGAATTTGAAAACCTTTTTGCCTATATGATGAATGACATCTTCCTGGAAATATATGACCTTCCTAAGGCATATCTGGCCTGTACCATTTTGGCATTCATTGTAATAATCCACACAGTGTTCAAACACTAGTTTAATAACAAGAACAAAGATGAGTCATTATTGGGACTGATACAGGCTTTAAGAGAGAGCAATGAAGACTTACAGAAAAAGATTCTCTCTCTGGAATCTGCTAACCAGGATTTACAGGCTTTCAAAACTAACAATGAAGGCTTACAGAAAAAGATTCTATCTCTGGAATCTGCTTTAATGGATAGCAATGAGACCTTAGAGAAAAAGATTCTTTCTCTGGAATCTGCTGATCAGGATTTACAAAACAGGCTTGTACCAAAAATTGATCTTATTGATAATAAATGTGAATATTTAATGGACAGAACACTAACTCTCCAGACACTATATAAGGAAGAAAGATTATCATTAATTGATAAGATAAGGTCCATGGAATCATGTGTTTCTGAGACATAAAAACTTCTATGATTCCATGAGAAATCTGGAGTCCCTTGCCAGAGAGGAGGTTCACTCCCTAGAACAGACCCTAGGTGCTCCTTTGCAGGCCTTAGAAGAAACTCTCAGTAAGCATGACAAGGGACCTAATAAGCATAAGGGCAAGACCATAGAGGTTGTAACATCTCCAAATGGCTCTCATACAATGGCTTATCCTGTTATCATCCATGAGAAGCCAGCAGATGACACACACCCTGAGCAATATAATACATATACATTACAACCAATTTCAACAAGGGACTTTAAAAATATAAAGGAAGCAGTAGTTATGTATGGGATACACTCCACATACGTAAAACAATTGTTAAATTCGTGGTCTACCTCACATAGAATCATCCCAGATGACTGGCATCAGTTAATTTCAGCTGTTCTAGAATATAGTCAGCAGCTACAGTGGAAAAGCTGGTTGAGAGAAGAGGCAAAAAAAATTTAGAACAACAAGGTAAACTCAGAGGTTTTGTGATATCCCAAGATCAAATACTTGGTGAGGGATGTTTTGCTGACAGGAATGTACAAGCCATTTATGATGAACATACAATATCCCTATGCCGTACAGCAGCTCTAAATGCTTGGGAAAAAATTCCAGAACCTGGAAAACCAACTGAGGTATACACAAAGATATTTCAGGGACCGCACGAACCCTTCACTGATTTTTTACAAAGACTGAACACAGCTATAACAAGAGCTGTATCAGATAAAGAATTAAGAAAAGTATTAACTGAGTCCTTGGCGTTCGACAATGCTAATGCAGAATGCAGAAGAATACTTACACCATTAAAGATCAGATCAGCTCCTTTGGAAGAATGGATTCAGTATACTAATGGTGTTGAGTCTCGTAACTACAGTAATGAGGCTTGGATAGGAGAGACAAATCCCAGAGGTGAAAGAAGGCCCCGTGTTACCAAATGTTTTAAATGTGGTACACCAGGTCATATAAGTAAAAACTGTACGTGGGGTACTCCTAGGAGTAATACTCCTTTTAGGAATAGCCTAAACAGGAGACCCCAACCACTTCCCGGATTATGTAGAAGGTGTGGCAAAGGCCGACATTGGACCAGTGAGTGCAGATCAAAAATAGATATACGAGGTAACCCTTTACTGGCGGGAAACGCCTCAGGGGGCCTCTTGCAGGCCCCCAAATCAAATGTAGTACGAACATTCCCAGCCACTCTGGAAGAAATTCCTCTCCAGGACAGCTGAATAAACCACTGCCTAATGTAAAAACCGATACCGCAATGGATGATAAAACAGCTCTGATGGATGGATCACAGTTTACAAAGAACACTATAAAACAAATATTTTGGCAGACTTCCATAAATGATCAAAGACCAAAGCTTAGAATTCGAATTAATGGCCTGGTTATGGAGGGACTGGAAGACACAGGTGCAGATGTGACTATAATTACACCAAAATCATGGCATCCGAATTGGCCTCTTCAAGAGGTAGATGTCTAACTTTTAGGGTTTGGCACCCTATCTCAGGTAAAACAGAGTTCGAGATGGGTTGAATGCATAGGGCCAGAAGGACAGAGAGGAAGACTGAAGCCATATGTAGCAAATGTAGCAGTAAATCTTTGGGGCCGAGATCTGTTACAACAGTGGAATACCCAGATTAAAATTCCTACACTTTCAGAAAAAGAATACAGACCAATGCATGTTTCTAGGAATAATATCATCGCATGCTATAAAAATCAGGCACCAACCATTCAGGCTGTTCACAAACAGAGCACAACTGCTGTTGAACTCTCAGAAGTACCAACTGCCTTACCTTTAAAATGGCTAACTAATAAACCTGTCTGGGTTGGACAATGGCCTTTGACAAAAGAGAAGCTACAAGCTTTAGAACAGCTGGTTCAAGAGCAGTTAAATGCTCAACACATTGAAGAATCTACCAGCCCTTGGAATTCTCCTGTATTTGTTATTTAAAAAAGTCTGGTAATTGGAGAATGCTGACAGATCTGAGAGCTATTAATAAAGTAACTCAGCCAATGGGCTCCCTACAGACTGGGATGCCCTTGCCCTCTCTGCTACCTAAAGAATGGCCTATAATAGTTATTGACTTAAAAGACTGTTTCTTTACCATACCCTTACAAGAAAATGATAGAGAAAAATTTGCCTTCACAGTACCTAATTATAACAATTCTCAGCCAGTCAAGAGATATCAATGGAAGGTCCTCCCACAGGGAATGTTAAACAGCCCTACTTTGTGCCAATACTTTATGCAGAAACCATTGGAGATAATTCGTGTAAAGTTTCCACAATCCGTAATTTATCACTATATGGATGATATCCTATTAGCTGATCCAAAGTTAGATACATTAGAAAGCATGTTTGAAGAAGTAAAAAAAGTTTTGCCTCACTGGGGACTGCAAATTGCTCCTGAAAAAATACAAAGAGGAGGTTCTATTAACTACTTAGGATATAAGATAGAGCTACAAAAAATTAGACCCCAAAAGGTACAGCTAAGGAGAGATCGATTGAAGACTCTTAATGATTTTCAAAAGTTATTAGGAAGCATTTCCAACTTACTGGGTATCATGGGAATACCCAAAGATGGACTACAAAATTTGGCTAATACTCTAGAAGGGGGCAAAGAATTAAATAGTCCAAGAGAATTATCAGCCGAAGCTGAGAAGGAATTGGCTCTAGTAGAAAAGACAATTCGAGAAGCACATGTGGATCATGTGGATCCAGAACTTAAATGCATTCCTGTCATATTCCCCTCCAGACATTCCCCAACAGGTATTTTGATGCAGAGGGAAGATATTATATTGGAATGGATATTCCTACCACGTAAACCAAATAAGAAATTAAAGACTTATATAGAAAAGATCTCTGATTTGATTCAAAAAGGTAAACTAAGACTTCGCCAGTTGACAGGAATGGACCCAGCAGAAATTGTAATACCTTTAACTAATGAAGAAATTTCATCACTATGGAAAGATAATGAATACTGGCAGAGAGCCTGCAGTAACATTTTGGGAGAGATTAACAACCACTATCCCAAAAGCAAGAGAATAGAATTTATAAAGAAGACTGAATGGGTCCTTCCTCACATTGTACGACAAAAGCCAATTTCTGGAGTCCTCACATTCTATACTGATGCAAATAAATCAGGGAAAGCAGGATATAAATCAGGAGACTTAAGTAAAGTGGTACAAAGTCCATACAGCTCTGTACAAAAGGCAGAACTGTATGCCGTTCTTATGGTACTGATGGACTTCACAGAACCCCTCAATATAGTCACTGACTCTCAATATGCAGAGAGAGTTGTTTTACATATTGAACCTGCTGAATTTATTCCTGATAATACAGAATTAACTTCATTATTCATACAATTGCAGGAAATCATCAGAAAAAGGGAACATCCTATATATATAACACATATCAGATCCCATACAGGTCTGCCAGGACCTCTAGCACAAGGTAATGATGAGATTGATCAGTTACTAATAGGTAATGTGCTAGAAGCTTCAGAATTTCATAAGAAATACCATGCAAATAGCAAAGGTTTGAAGAAGGATTTCTCCATCACTTGGCAACAAGCTAAGGATATTGTGAAAAAATGTCCTACTTGTTCCATCTATAACCAACTTCCATTACCTGCAGGGAGCAATCCAAAAGGTATACAAAGAAATGAAATTTGGCAGATGGATGTGTTTCATTTTGCAGAATTTGGAAGATTAAAGTATGTACATCATACCATTGACACCTATTCAGGATTTCAATGGGTAACTCCTATGAGTTCTGAAAAGGCTGATTCTGTGATTACACACCTATTAGAAGTTATGGCCATCATGGGGATACCTGTACAAATTAAGACAGACAATGCTCCAGCATATGTCTTCAATAAAATGAGACAATTCTTTGCTTATTACAATATAAAGCATGTTACAGGTATACCACACAATCCCACAGGCCAAGCAGTCATAGAAAGATCCAATCGAACTTTAAAGGATATGCTAAATAAACAGCAACAGGTAACAATGACTCCTAGAAATAGATTGCATAGTGCTTTATTGACCTTGAATTTTCTCAATGCTGATGAGAAAGGAACAACAGCTGCAGAGAGACATTGGACAACAGACAAAACTCCCGAGCTAAACCAACCGGTTTATTTCAAGGATGTGCTGACCTCAGAATGGAAACCTGGATATGTTCTACGTTGGGGAAGGGGTTTTGCCTTTGTTTCTGCAGGAGAAGAAAAGCTATGGATACCAAAAAAATTAATAAAAATTCGATTTGAACAGGAAAAACCCCTTGATGAGGTGAAGTAAAAGATCATCCACCAATGTGACATCTCTACAAGTTGTAAGAAAAATTTAACAATCAAGGTTGGGGTAGGGTTTTTTTTTTGTCTTTCCAGGATAATGGAAATACCCATCTTCCAAAAATCATAAGGCCTTGGATATCCAGATGCTTACAGCAGAAAGAAAGAATCTATTGGTACCAATCTACACACAGTAAAATCTCACTGTCTAACATCTATCTCTCTATCAATATAGAAAAGTTGTGGTTCCAATTCAATTATAAGCCAAGCTGGCTTTGGAGATGGAATTGGCTCACTCCTCCTCTAAACCCAAGCACATTGCTAAAAGAAAAGTTTGAGAGATTCTTCAGTACCATATCAGAAGAGCCCTCTGGTGTGGGACAGAAGGAAACCAATAAAAAGGGACCATTGTCTTCTAGATTCTAATTCTCTCCATGCTTACTCTTGATTTCTCAGAATCCTTTCTTACATGCTATGTCCTCTTTAAATCCAAATCTTCCATTTTGATAACAAATAAGTTTTTCTAATAGCAATCTCAGAAGTCTCCAGAAGGAAGATGGGGCCCCAAAAACAACTCTACCCAATCCAGAATGATGCCATGGTAATCATCATCATACTACACTTCTTACCAGAATTTCAGAAAATCTTACCCATTACTCTAAGACTTGCTGTAGAACCTACAGTTAGTCTAACTGAAATTTAACTATCCGCACTTTCTCACAGTACCCAACAGAGATAACATCACCCCCTAAACAGCAGGAAGCAATTCTAAGAAAACGACGCCCCTTCTCCCTTAGGTTTCATAATTCTCAGGGTTATGGATGATGGTTATAGGGTTGGAGGTAGAAGGAAATATTAAACTCAGTACTCTTAAAAAAAAAGGAAAAGAAGAAATGGAATGGATAGGTATAAGACATTATGGTAGATTATTGTGTATACTAGTAAACAAATTTAGTAAAATAGCAGCCTTAAATAATTTGCACTGTAATTTGCACTGTTATGGATTCTTATATGTTGATACAAATGTAAACTATTTTTATATTCCTGTTTAAGATAATTTGTATATTGATACAAATACAGAACTATACTTGTTATAATGTACATATATTTCTACTCTTATTTGAAATATTTGTATATTGATACAAATGTAAATTTATATCTGTCATACTTTATGTATGTTCTACTTCTGTTTAGGATATTCGGTATATTGATATATATATTTAAGATTATTGTCATATTGCATATCCCACTACACACTCCTACCTCTGTTATAAATATTGATATATATTTAAGATTGTTGTCATATTGTTTATCACACTATACACTCCTATCTCTGTTATAACATCTTGTGTATTGTCACAATTTTGAAGTCATCGTTCTTTACCATACACTTGCTTATAGACTGTCTACCTTGTTTACATGAAGCCTTAGTCCTTAGGTTATTTCGGTAGATAAGACTTATAGATTTATAGTCACCTATGCTTGTCATCTCTATAGTTATGTTAGTTAGGTTATCCAGATTTACAGATACATAGGTCAGATGGACAGGTAATCTTCAAACACTTCATAGACCTAGAGAATATGGCATTTAAATAACTTAGAATTCTGTTGATGTGAGACACAATTGCTCCTGGCTGCACCAATTTGATCCCGAGAGAATGTTGGGCTTCTAGACATTTCCATTTGGAAGTTTGTCTTCTTGGCACAAAATGGCCTACTGGGCAAAGAACTGCCCTTGCTTCGACAGCTGACAGTACAAATGCAATGCCATCCTTTCTGGACAAGCGGGACACAAGGAAAGTCACCACTGTATTCTGCCAAGACAGGGTAAGATGGTCTTTCAGAATTCCTGCTTCTGAAAATGGTCCGTCAGATACTTTAGGCCTGTAGCCAATTTGAATGCACCAACAATGCTGAGAAACATTAGGTGACTGTCCAGGCTGCCAGCTGTCTCGGTCTACTCTCACAAGATTCCCGAAAGTTGCTTGCATCCATCTACCATTTCTCAGGTACCATTATATTCCTTCTCAGGTCTTTGATGGGATTGAAGACCAGCAGTTATAGTTACAACTTAGTAGATAGAACTTATTAAGTATTAGATTCAGGTTCTTTAGGATAGGACACCTTTTGGAATGATCTTTGTAACATGCCATTTACCTATGCTCTATACTTCTCTGGATTTTAATATGTGTTTCTTGCTTGATATTGTTTGCATTGGTTGTAGTTCCATCTTATCTAGGTCATTATCCCTCATTATTCCTGGACAATATTTGATAACCATTCCTTTGTATATAGTCTTGTATTAGGTTAGAACTTTCTTATTTAGACAAAAAGGGGGAGATGTAGTGGGTAGCCATTCCAGCTTTGTTCTGGAAGTTCCAACCCCCATTGAGACTTCTGCAACTGTCACGCCTACAAGGCAGGGCCAAGGGAGGCACCTGGGGACCCGAGATCTGGATCGGCGAACACACTCTTGGTTCCAGGACCCTGGATGGTGGAGGTGGACAAAGCAGAGCTCCAGAGAACACCGCTGGACTGTGATACACCTTCCCCAGACCCCGCGACCTACCTATCCCTTAATTTGTAAGTTACGCCATTAAATAAATCTTCTTTTAACTACGTGGAGTAGCCTTAATAATTTCACCAATAGACAAGAACATTAGATTCTCTTCAGTCCAATACACTGTGCTTTATGGGAACAGACGCGATTGCTATTTGCCCTGAGTATGGCAATGGGAGAGGAATAATGACTTTCCTTACACGAAAACAACTCTTGCTCTTAGGACTGGAAACTGCATGTGATTCGACTCCGTTTATGAATGGGAAACAAGCACTAGCTCGTCTTACAAGAAACGCACTGCCTTTGAGAAAAGAGCACTCTTCTACTCAACTGTGTTTCCTGTAGGGCCAAAATAGTGAGCTTACTGAGAACCAAAGAACTGTGCTTCCTGAAAACACAAGCCATATCTAGTTCAACTCTGCTTAGGAAACTGACAAGAAGAGTAGCTTCCCTTCAGTCCAATACTCTGTACTTGCTGGGAACAGACACGAATGCTATTTGCACTGTGTATGGCAATGGGACCAAAATAGGGACTTTCCTTACAAGAAAACAACTCTTGCTTGTAGGACAAGAAACTGCACGTGATTCAAATCCCTTTATGAATGGGAAACAAACTCTAGCTCACCTTACAAGAAACACACTCTGCTTTTGAAAAAAGAGCACTCTTCTACTCTATTCTGTTTTCTATAGGGCCAGAACCATCAATTGCTCAGAACAAAAGAAATGTGCTTACTAATCACACGGACCATATCGAGTTCAACTCTGCTTAGGAAACTGACAAGAACAGTAGCTTCTTTTCAGTCCAATACACTGTACTTGCTGGGAACAAACACGAGTGCTTTATGCACTGTGTATGACAATAGTAGCACAATAGTGACTTTCCTTACCAGAAAACAACTCTTGCTTGTAGGAACAGAAACTGCATGTGATTCAAATCCCTTTATGAATGGGAAACAAACACTAGCTCGCCTTACAAGAAACACACTCTGCTTTTGAGAAAAGAGCAGTCTTCTACTCTGCTCTGTTTTATACAGGACGAGAAGAGTGTGCTTGCTCAGAATAAAAAACTGTGCTTCCTACAAAATGGGCCTTATCTAGTTCAATTCTGCTTAGGAAACTCACAAGAACAGTAGCTTCTCTTCAGTCCAATACACTGTACTTGCTGGGTACAGACGCGAGTGCTATTTGCACTGTGTATGGCAATGGGAGCACAATAGTGACTTTCCTTACCAGAAAACAACACTTGCTCGTAGGACCAGAAACTGCATGTGATTCAACTCCGTTTTTGAAAGAAAAACAAACACCATCTTGCCTTATAGGAAACACACTTTGCTTTTGAGAAAAGAGCACACTTCTACTCTTCTCTGTTTCCTAGATTGCCAGAGCAGTGGGCTTGCTCAGAACAAAAGAACTGTGCTTCCTACAAACATATGCCATATCTAGTTCAACTCTGCTTTGGAAACTGACAAGAACAGTAGCTTTTCTTCAGTTCAGTACACTATACTTGCTGGGAAGCGACACGACTGGTATTTGCACTGTGTATGGCAAAGGGAGTGCAAAAGTGACTTTCCTTAATTAAAATCTCCTCTCGTAGGACCAGAAACTGCATGTGATTCAACTCCGATTACGAATGGGAAACAAACACTAGCTCGCCTTACAAGAAAAACACTTTGCTTTTGAGAACACAGCATTCTTCTACTCTACTGTATTTCCTATAGGGCCATAAGATTGAGCTGGCTCAGAACAAATGAACTGTGCATCCTACACACAGCCCATATGTAGTTCAACTCTTCTTAGAAAAGTAACAAGAACAGTAGCTTCTCTTCAGTTCAATACACTGTAATTCTCAGAACACACGCAGGTACTATTTGCACTGTGTATGACAATGGTAGCACAACAGTGACTTTCCTTACCAGAAATCAACTCTTGTTCGTAGGACCAGAAACTGCATGTGATTCAACTCCGTTTATGGATGGGAAACAAACACTAGCTCACCTTACAAGAAACATACTTTGCTTTTGAGAAAAGAGCACACATCTACTTTTCTCTGTTTCCTAGAGGGCCAGAGCAGTGGGCTTGCTGGGAACAAAAGAACTGTGCTTCCTACAAACATATGCCATATCTAGTTCAACTCTTCTTTGGAAACTGATAAGAACAGTAGCTTCTCTTCAGTTCAGTACTCTATAGTTGCTGGGATGCGACACGACTGGTATTTTCACTGTGTATGGCAAATGGAGCGCAAAAGTGACTTTCCTTACCTAAAATCTCTTCTCGTAGGACCAGAAACTGCATGTGATTCAACTCCGATTACGAATGGGAAACCAACTCTAGCTCGCCTTACAAGAAACACACTTTGCTTTTGAGAACACAGCATTCTTCTACTCTACTGTATTTCCTATACGGCCAGAAGATTGAGCTTGCTTAGACCAAATTAACTGTGCATCCTACACACACAGGCCATATCTAGTTCAACTCTTCTTAGGAAAGTAACAAGAACAGTAGCTTCTCTTCAGTTCAATACACTGTACTTTCTCAGAACTCACGCCGGTACTATTTGCACTGGGTATGACAATGGGAGCACAATAGTGACTTTCCTTTCCAGAAAACAACTCTTGTTCCAAAGACCAAAAACTGCATGTGATTCAACTCGGTTTATGAATGGCAAACAAACACTAGCTTGCCTTACAAAAAACACACTCTGCTTTTGAGAAAAGAGCACTCTTCTACTTTACTCTGTTTCCTATAGGGCTAGAACAGTGAGCTTGCTCAGAACAAAAGAACTGTGCTTCCTAAACAAATGTGGCATATCTAGTTCATATCTGCTTAGGAAACTGACAAGAATAGCAGCTTCTGTTCGGTCCAATACACTGTACTTGCTGGGAACAGAAGCCAGTGTTGTTTGCACTGTGTATGCCAATGGGAGGGAAATAGTGGCTTTCCTTACCAGAAAACAATTCTTGCTCATAGGAACAGGAATTGCATGTAATTCAACTCCGTTTATGAATGGAAAACAAACACTAGCTTGCCTTATAAGAAACACACTGTGCTTTTGAGAAAACAGCACTCTTCTTCTCTACTGTGTTTCCTATAAGGTCAGAACAGTGAGCTTGTTCAGAACAAAAGAATTATGCTTCCTACACACATGACACATATTTAATTCAGCTCTGCGTATGAAAATGACATGAGCAGGAGCTTCTTTTAAGTGCAATACACTGTAATTGCTGGGAACACGCAAGTGCTATTAGCACTGAGTATGGAAATGGGAGCAAAATAGTGACTCTCCTTACCAGAAAAAAACTCTTGCTCATAAAACCAGAAACTGCATTGAATTCACTCCGTTTATGAATGGCAAACAAACACTAGCTCGCCCTACTAGGAACACACTCCTCTTTTTAGAAAAGAGCTCTCTTCTACTCTGTAGTGTTTTATATAGGGTCAGAACAGTGTGCTCGCTAAGAACAAAAGAACGGTGCTTCCTACAAAGATGGGCCATATCTAGTTCAACTCTGCTTAGGAAACTGACTAGAACAGTAGATTCTCTTCAGTCCAATACACTCTATTGTTGGGAACAGACGCGAGTGCTATTTGGACTGTGTATGATAATGGGAGCACAATAGTGACTTTCCTTACCAGAAAAAAACTCTTGTTCGTAGGACCAGAAACTGCATGTGATTCAACTCCGTTTATGGATGGGAAACAAACACTAGCTCGCCTTACAAGAAACACACTCTGGTTTAGAGAAACGAGCATTCTTCTACTCTACTCTTTTTCCAATAGGGCTATAACAGTGAGCTAGCTCAGAACCAAAGAACTGTGCTTCCTTCACACATGACCCATATGGCGTTCAGCTCTGCTTAGGACACTGACAAGAACAGTAGCTTCTCCTCAGTCCAATACACTGTACTTGCTGAGAAAAGACAAGAGTGCTATGTGCACTGTGTATGGCAATTGATGTGCAATAGTGACTTTCCTTAGTAGGAAGCAAATCTTGCTCGTAGGATCAGAAACTGCATGTGATTCAACTCCGTTTATGAATGGGAAACAAACACTAACTTGCCTTACAGAAACACACTCTGCTTTTGAGAAAAGAGCACTCTTCTTCTCCACTGTTTTTCCTATAGGGCCAGAACAGTCAGCCTGCTCAGAACAAAAGAACTGTGCTTCCTACACACACGGGCCATACCTATTTCAACTCTGCTTAGGAAACTGAGTAGTACAGTAGGCTCTATTCTGTCCAATACACTGTACTTGCTGGGAACAGACATGAATGCTATTTGCATTGTGTATGACAATGGGAAGACAATATTGATTTTCCTTACAAGAAAAAAACTCTTGTTCATAGGACCAGAAACTGCATGTGATTGAACTACATTTATGAATGAGAAACAAACACTAGCTCCCCTTACTAGAAACACACTCTGCTTTTGAGAAATGAGCAATCTTCTAGTCAACACTGTTTCCTGTAGGGCCAGAACAATCAGCTTACTGAGAACAAAAGAACTGTGCTTCCTAAACACATGGACCATATCTAGTTCAACTCTGCTAAAAAACTGACAAGAACAGTAGTTTCCTTTCAGTCCAATACACTGTACTTGCTGGGAACAAACACGAGTGCTTTTTGCACTGTGTATGGCAATAGTATCACAATAGTGATGTTCCTTACCAGAAAACAACTCTTGCTTGTAGGAACAGAAACTGCATGTGATTCAAATCCCTTTATGAATGGGAAACAAACACTAGCTCACCTTACAAGAAACACACTCTGCTTTTGAGAAAAGAGCACTCTTCTACTCCACTGTTTTTCCTATAGGGCCAGAACAGTCAGCCTGTTCAAAACAAAAGAAATGTTCTTCCTACACACATGGGCCATATCTAGCTCAACTCTGCTTAGGAAACTGATGAGAACAGTAACTTATATTCAATCCAATACACTGTACTTGCTGGGACAAACGTGAGTGCTTTTTGCACTGTGTATGGCAATGGGAGCACAATAGTGACTTTCCTTACTAGAAAACAACTCTTGTTTCCAGGACCAAAAACTGCATGTGATTCCAATCCGTTTATGAATGGGAAACAAACACTAGCTCGCCTTACAGAAAACACACTCTGCTTTTGAGAAAAGAGCACTCTTCTACTCTACTCTGTTTCCCAGAGGGCCAGAACAGTGAGCTTGCTCAGAACAAAAGAACAGTGCTTCCTAAACTAATGTGCCATATCAAGGTCAAATCTGCTTAGGAAACCACAAGAACAGCAGCTTCTCTTTGGTCCAATACACTGTACTTGCTGGGAACAGACACGCGTGCTATTTGCACTGTGTATGCCAAGGATAGGGAAATAGTTACTTTCCTAACCAGAAAAAAATTCTTGCTCATAGGCCCAGAAATTGCATGTAATTCAACTCCGTTTATGAATGGAAAACAAACACTAGCTTGCCTTAGAAGAAACACACGGTGCTTTTGAGAAAACAGCACTCTTCTACTCTACTGTGTTTTCTATAAGGTCTGAATAGTGAGCTTGTTCAGAACAAAAGAATTGTGCTTCCTACACACATGACCCATATTTAATTCAGCTCTGAGTATGAAACTGACATGAGAAGCAGCTTCTCTTAAGTGCAATACACTGTAATTGCTGGGAACAGACGCAAGTGTTATTAGCACTGAGTATGGAAATGGGAGCGCAATAGTGACTTTCCTTACCAGAAAACAACTCTTGCCCATAGGACCAGAAACTGCATGTGATTCAACTCCATTTATGAATGGCAAGCAAACACTAGCTCACCCTACTAGAAACAGACACCTCTTTTTAGAAAAGAGCACTCTTCTACTATGCTGTGTTTTATATAGAGTCAGAACAGTGTGCTCGCTAAGAACAAAAGAACTGTGCTTCCTACACAGATGGGCCATATCTAGTTCAACTCTGCTTAGGAAACTGACAAGAACAGTAGCTTCTCTTCAGTCCAATACACTGTTCTTGTTGGGAACAGAGGCAAGTACTATTTGCACTGTGTATGATAATGGGAGCACAATAGTGACATTCCTTACCAGAAAAAACTCTTGTTCATAGGACCAGAAACAGCATGTGATTCAACTCTGTTTATAGATGGGAAACAAGCACTAGCTCGCCTTACAAGAAACACACTCTGGTTTAGAGAAAAGAGCACTCTTCTACTCTACTCTGTTTCCCATAGGGACAGAACAGTGAGCTTGCTCAGAACCAAAGAACTGTGCTTCCTTCACACATGACCAATATGGAGTTCAGCTCTGCTTAGGACACTGACAAGAACAGTTGCTTCTGCTCAGTCCAATACACTGTACTTACTGAGAACAGATGCGAGTGCTATGTGCACTGTGTATGGCAACTGATGTGCAATAGTGACTTTCCTTAGCAGATAGCAAATCTTACTTGTAGGATCAGAAACTGCATGTGATTCAACTTTGTTTATGAATGGGAAACAAAAACTAGCTCGCCTTACAGAAACACACTCTGCTTTTGAGAAAAGAGCACTCTTCTACTCTACTCTGTTTCCCAGAAGGCCAGAACAGTGAGCTTGCTCCGAACAAAAGAACAGTGCTTCCTAAACAAATGTGCCATATCTAGTTCAACTCTGCTTAGGAAACAGACAAGAAGAGTAGCTTCTCTTCAGTCCAATACACTGTACTTGCTGGGAACAGACGCAAGGACTATTTGCACTCTGTATGACAATGGGAGGGCAATAGTTAATTTCCTTAGCACAAAACGACTCTTGCTCATAGGAGCAGAAACTGCATATGATTCAAATCCCTTTATGAATGGGAAACAAACCCTAGCTTGTTTTACAAGAAACACACTCTGCTTTTGAGAACACCGCATTCTTCTACTCTACTGTGTTTCCTATAGGGCCAGAAGATTGAGCTTGCTCAGAACAAATGAACTGTACTTCCTACACACACAGGCCATATCTATTTCAACTCTTCTTAGAAAAGTAACAAGAACAGAAGCTTCTCTTCAGTTCAATAATCTGTACTTTCTCGAAACACACACAGGTGCTATTTGCACTGTGTATGACAAAGGGAGCACAATAGTGACTTTCCTTACCAGAAAACAACTCTTGTTCCTAGGACCAGAAACTGCATGTGATTCAACTACGTTTATGAATGGGAAACAAACACTAACTCGCCTTACAGAAAATCACTTTGCTTTTGTGAAAAGAGCACTCTTCTACTCTGCTCTGTTTTATATAGGGCCAGAACAGTGTGCTCGCTCAGAACAAAAGAACTGTGATTCCTACAAAATGGGCCATATCTAGTAAAATTCTGCTTAGGAAATAGACAAGAACAGTAGCTTCTCTTCAGTCTAATACACTGTACTTGCTGGGTACAGATGCGAGTTCTATTTGCACTGTGTACGGCAATGGGAGCACAATAGTGACTTTCCTTACCAGAAAACACTTGCTCTTAGGACCAGAAACTGCATGTGATTCAACTCCGCTTATGGATGGGAAACAAACACTAGCTCACCTTACCAGAAACACAATCTGCTTTTGAGAAAAGTGCGTACTTCTCTAATGTTCCCTGTAGGGCGAAAACAGTTAGCTTGTTCACAACAAAAGTACTGTGCCTCCTGCACACACAAGCCATATCTAGTTCAACTCTACTTAGGAAACTGACAAGAACAGTAGCTTCTCTTCAGTCCAATCCACAGTACTTGCTGGGAACAGACATGAGTGCTATTTGCACTGTGTATGGCAAAGGGAGCGCAATAGTGACTTTCCTTACGAGAAAACAACTCTTTCTCGTAGGACCAGAAACTTCATGTGATTCAACTCCGTTTATGAATGGGAAACAAACCCTAGCTTGCCATACTGGAAACACACTCTGCTTTTGAGAAAAGAACACTTGTCTACTCTACTGTCTTCAATGTAGGGCCAGAAGAGTGGGCTTGCTCAGAACAATAGAACTGTGCTTCCTAAACAACTGTGCCATATCTAGTTCAACTCCACATAGGAAACTGACAAGAAGAGTAGCTTCTCTCAGTTCAATACACTGTACTTGCTGGGAACAGACTCAAGTGCTTGTGCACTGTGTATGGCAATTGATGCTCAATAGTGACTTTCCTTACCAGAAAACAACTCTTGCTCGTAGGAGCAGAACCTGCATGTGATTCAACTCCGTTTATGAATAGGAAACAAAGACTAGCTCGCCTTACAAGAAACACACTCTGCTTTTGAGAAAAGAGCACTTTTCTACTCTACTCTTTCCTATAAGGCCCGAACAGTAAGCTTGCTCAGAACAAAAGAACTGTGCTTCCTAAACAAATGCGCCATATCTAGTTCAACTCTACTTAGAAAACTGACAAGAAGAGTAGCTTCTCTTCAGTCCAATACACTGTACTTGCTGGGAACAGATTCGAATGCTATTTGTACTGTGTATGGCAATGGGAGCCTCATAGTGACATTCCTTACCAGATAATAACTCTTGTGCGTAGGACCAGAAACTGCATGTGATCAGCTCCGTTTATGAGTGGGAAACAAACACTTTTCGCCTTACAAGTAGCACACTCTGCTTTTGATAAATGAGCACTCTTCTACTCTACTGTGTTTCCTATAGAGCCAGAACAGTGAGCTTGCTCAGAACAAAAAAACTGTGCTTCCAGAACACAAGGGCCATATCTAGTTCAACTCTGCTTAGGAAACTGTCAAGAACAGTAGCTTCTCTTCAGGCCAATACACTGTAATTGCTGGGAATATACGCGAGTGCTATTTGTACTGTTTATGGCAATGGGACCACAATAGTGAGTTTCTTACCAGAAAACAATTCTTGCTCATAGGAAAAGAAATTACATGTGAGTCAACTCTGTTTTTTAGTGGGAAACAAACACTAGCTCACCTTAAAAGAAACACAGTCTGCTTTAGAGAAAAGAGCACTCTTCTACTCTACTGTGTTTCCTAAAGTGCCAGAACAGTGAGCTTGCACAGAACAGAAGAACTGTACTTCTTACATACACAGCCCATATCTAGTTCAAATCTCCTTCTGAAACTGACAAGAACTTTAGCTTCTCTTCAGTCCAATACACCGTACTTGCTGGGAACCGACGCGAGTGCTATTTGCACTGTATATTGCAATGGGAGCGCAATAGTGACTTTCCTTACCAGAAAACAACTCTTGTTTGTAGGAAAAGAAACTTCATGTGATTCAACTCCATTTATGAATGGGAAACTAACACTATCATGTCTTACAAGAAACACACTCTGCTTTTGAGAAAATAACACTCTTCTACTCTACTGTGTTTCCTCTAGGGCCAGAACATTGTGCTTGTTCAGTACAAAAGAACTGTGTTTCCTACACATGTGGGCCATGTCGAGTTCAGCTCTGTTTAAAAAACTGACAATAATTGTAGCTCCTCTTCATTCCAAAACACTGTACTTGCTAGGAACAGACGTGAGTGCTTTTTGCACTGTTTATGCCAATGGGATCACAATAGTGACTTTCCTTACCAGAAAACAACTGCTGCTCGTAGGACAGGAAACTGCATATGATTCAACTCCGTTTATGAATGGGAAACAAACACTAGCTCGTCTTACAAGAAGCATACTCTGATTTAGAGAAAATAGCACTCTTCTACTCTACTCTTTTCCTCTAGTGCCAGAAGAGTGAGCTTGCTCTGAAAAAAAGAACTGTGCTTCCTATACACATAGGCCATATCTAGTTCAACTCTGCTTAGAAATTGTCTAGAACAGTAGCTTCCCTTCAGTCCAATTTATTGTACTTGTTGGGAACAGACGCTAGTGCTCTTTGCACTGTGTGGCAACGGGAGCAAAATAGTGACTTTCCTTACAAAAAAAAAACAACTATTGTGCGTAGGACCAGAAACTGCATTTGATTCACCTCCATTTATGAATGGGAATCAAACACTAGCTCGTTTACAAGAAACATACTCTGCTCATGAGAAAAGAGCACTCTTCTTCTCTACACTCTTTCCTATAAGGTCAGAAGAGTGAGGTTGCTCAGAACAAATGAACAGTGCTTCCTACACTCGTGGGCCATATCGAGTTCAACTCTGCTTAGAAAACTGTAAAGATCAGTAGCTTCTCTTCAGTCAAATACACTGTATTTTCTGAGAACAGATGCGAGTGCTATTTGCACTGTGTATTGCAATGGGAGCACAATAGTGACTTTCCTTATCACAAAACAGCTCTTGTTTGTAGGAAAGAAACTGCATGTAATTCTACTCCGTTTTTGAATGGGAAACTAACACTAGCATGTCTTACAAGAAACAAACTCTGCTTTTGAGAAAATAACACTCTTCTACTCTACTGTGTTTCCTATAGGGCCAGAACATTGAGCTTGTTCAGTACAAAAGAACTGTGTTTCCTACACATGTGGGCCATATCTAGTTCAACTCTGCTTAGGAAACTGACAAGAACAGTAGCTTCTCTTCAGTCCAATACACTGTACTTGCTGGGAACAGACGCGAGTGCTATTTGCACTGTGTATTGCATTGGGAGCGCAATAGTGACTTTCTTTTCCAGAAAACAACTCTTGTTTGTAGGACCAGAAACTTCATTTGATTTAACTCCATTTATGAATGGGAAACAAACACTAGCTCGCCTTACAAGAAACACACTCTGCTTTTGAGAAAAGAGCACTCTTCTACTCTACTCTGTTTCCAATAGGGCCAGAACAGTGAGCTTGCTCAGAACAAAAGAACTGTGCTTCCTACACACAGGGGCCATTTCTAGTTCAACTCTGCTTAGGAAACTGACAAGAACAATACCTATTCTTCAGTCTAATACACTGTACTTGCTGGGAAGAGATGCGAGTGCTATTTGCACTGTGTATGTCAATGGGAGCGCAATAGTTACTTTCCTTACCAGAAAAATACTCTTGTTCCTAGGACCAGAAACTGCATGGTATTCAACTTCATTTATGAATGGCAATCAAAAACTATATCGCCTTACAAGAAACACACTCGGCTTTTGAGAAAAGAGCACTATTCTACTCTACTCTGTTTTCTATAGCGCCAGTAGAGTTAGCTTGCTCAGAACAAAAGAATTGTGGATCCTACACACACGTGCCATATCTCGTTCAACTCTGCTTAGGAAACTGATGAGATGAGTTTCTTCTTTTCAGTCCAATACACTGTACTTGCTGGGAACAGACGCGAGTGCTATTTTCACTGTGTATGGCAATAGGAGCGCAATAGTGACTTTCCTTACCACAAAACAACTCTTGCTCGTAGGTCCAGAATCTGCATATTATTCAACTCCATTTTTGAGTGGAAAACAAACACTGGCTCACCTTACAAGAAACACACTCTGATTTTGAGAAAAGTGCACTCTTCCACTCTACTCTGTTTTCAATAGGGCCAGAAAAGTGAACTTGCTCAGAACAAAAGAACATTGCTTCTAAAACACATGGGCCTTATCTCCTTCAACTCTGCTTAGAAAACTGACAAGAACAGTAGCTTCTCTTCAGTCCAATACACTGTACTTGCTGGGAACAGACGCGAGTGCTATTTGCACTGTGTATGGCAATGGGAACACAATAGTGACTTTCCTTACCAGAAAACAACTCTTGCTTGTTGGACCAAAAACTGCATGTGATTCAACTCTGTTTATGAATGGGAAACAAACGCTAGCTTGTCTTCCAAGAAACACACTCTGCTTTTGAGAAAAGAGCACTCTTCTACACTACTCTGTTTCGTATAGGTCCAGAACAGTCAGCTTGCTCAGAACAAAAGAACTGTGCATTCTACACACTCAGGCCATATCTAGTTCATCTCTACTTAGGAAACTGACAAGAACATTAGCTTCTCTTCAGTCCAATACACTGTACTTGACTTGGAACGGATGCGAGTGCTATTTGCACTGTGTATGGCAATGGGAGTGCAATAGTGACTTTCCTTTCCAGAAAACAACTCTTGCTCGTAGTACCAGAAACTGTATGTGATTCAACTCCTTTTTTGAATGGGAAACAAAAACTAGCTTGCCTTATAAGAAACACACTCTGGTTTTTAGAAAATAGCACTGTATCCAGAGTTTTCCTGCCTGGTCAAAAGTCAGGACAAATCTCTCTCACCTGCCAATCCCATAACTGCTCAGACCTAACCAAGTAAAAACAGAGACTTATATTGCTTACAAACTGTATAGACATGACAGACTTCTTGTTTACTGTTCTTATATCTTAAATTAATCCATTTCTATAAATCTATACCTTGCCACATGGCTCATGGCATACCAGCATCTTTACATGCGCTGTCATCATGGCAGCTGGCAGTGTCTCTCTGACTCAGCCTTCCACTTTTCAGCTTTATTCTCCTCCTTGTCCTGCCTATACTTCCTGCCTGGCCACTCCCAATCAGTGATTTATTTATTGACCAGTCAGCAACAAACCTGACATACCGACCATCCCACAGAACTTCCCTTTTTCTTTTTTTCAGAAAGGAAGATTTTAGCCTTAACAAAGTAAAATTGCATATAATTTGGGAATTTGGGCTTAGCTTCTCTTACTACTTCCTGCTGGAGGGGGGGGGGGCTGTATCTTATGGAGACACAAAGAAAATTTTAGGATTATGGAGTAGTCCTTGAGGGTGTATCGTCTGAGCCAGTTGCCTTGAAACGGTTCTGGATGTTGGATCATCTGGGCCATGGTGTCATCGGAGACTTTTCAGGTGGTCTTGGCTGGTCAAACCTGATATATCTTAATCTGGAACAAATTCATAGCCTCTGGCTTTCTTCGGAAACAAAAACAGAGCCTACTTTCCAAAGCAACATATCTTTACATCCAAATTTTGAAGTCAAGGTACCTTTAAAATATACATTTTGTCATAACTCAACAGCTTTTGTAATCAAATGTTTTTCTTTAGTTACGAATATCAAAGAGAACTTAATCCAGATACTCTGTGTGGTAGCCATCTTTACGTGGCTTATTTTTTATATTAGCTTGAGCCTATTGCTTTAAACTGCAGCAGCTGTGGTTGCTGGCTCTGCCCACCTCAGCTTCCCAACATGGCTGTGGTATTTTCCACCAGCTCTGGGAGCTATGGTGGGTCTCTATGCTTTTATCCAAGCAGCATATAGCCTGGAAACCTCTTTTTTTTGTACTAGCAAAGTCTAAATCCACCAAGCAGCTTAATGTGCCACTTGCAGAGGCCTCATTCCCACTATACTGCAGGTCGAGCGCACACAATAGGAACCCACCAGAATCTCAAACCAGCAGCTGCCGCTCATTTGACAGAGACAATTAGGAAGCTGTATTTAGGTCCGTTTTAGAATCTTTTCTCAGTTTTTAGGTGGAAACACTTGCCACCACATTGGACGCCATTTGTAGGTAGAGTTTTCCTGCCTGGCCAACAGTCAGGACAAATCTCTCTCACCTGCCAGTCCCAAAGCTGCTCAGACCCAACCAAGTAAAAACAGAGACTTATATTGCTTACAAACTATTTGGCCGTGGCAGGCTTCTTGCTAACTGTTCTTATATCTTAAATTAATCCATTGCTATAAATCTATACCTTGCCACATGGCTCATGGCATACCGGCATCTTCACATGCAGCTTGTCATTATGGCAGCTGGCAGTTTCTCTCTGACTCAGCCTTCCACTTTTCAGATTTATTCTCCTCCTTGTCCCGCCTATACTTCCTGCCTGGCCACTGTACAATCAGTGATTTATTTAATGAACAATCAGCAACACAACTGACAAACAGACCATCCCACGGCAGAGCACTCTTCTACTCTACTGTGTTTCCTATAGGGCCAGAATATTCAGCTTGATCAAAACAAAAGAACTGTGCTTCATACACACACAGACCATTTCTAGTTCAATTCTCCTTAGGAAACTAACAAGAACAGTAGCTTCTCTTCAGTCCAATACACTCTAATTGCTGGGAACAGACACGAGTGCATTTTGCACTGTGTATGGCAATGGCAGCACAATAGTGACTTTCCTTTCCAGAAAACAACTCTTGTTCATAGGACAAGAAACTGCATGTGATCCAACTCCGTTTATGAATGGCAATCAAAAACTATATCGCCTTACAGGAAACACAATCGGTTTTTGAAAAAGAGCACTTTTCTACTCTACTCTATTTCCTATAGCTGCAGAAGAGTGAACTTGCTCAGAACAAAAGAACTGTGCTTCCTACACACACAGGCCATATATAGTTCAATTCTTCTTAGGAAACTAACAAGAACAGTAGCATCTCTTCAGTCTAATACACTGTACTTGCTGGGAAGAGAAGCGATTGCTATGCACATTGTGTAAGGCAAAGTGAGCACAATAATGAATTTCCTTACAAGAAAACAGCTCTTGATAGTAGGACCAGAAACAGCATGGGATTCAATTCCGGTTATGAATGGAAAACAAACACTAGCTCGCATTACAAGAAACACGCTATGCTTTTGAAGAAAGAACACTCTTCAACTTTACTCTGTTTCCTATAGGGCCAGAACAGTGAGCTTGCACAGAACATAAGAACCGTGCTTCCTACACACACGGGCCATATCTAGTTCAACTCTGCTTACGAAACAGACAAGAATGGTAGCTTCTCTTCAGTCCAATACACTGCATGTGCTGGGAACAGACACGAGGACTATTTGCACTGTGTATGGCAGTGGGAGCACAATAGTGAATTTCCTTTCCAGAAAACAACTCTTGTTCGTAGGACCAGAAACTGCATGTAATTCAACTCTGTTTATGAATGGGAAATAAACCCTAGCTCGCCTTACTAAAAACACACTCTACTTTTGAGAAAAGTGCACTTTTCTACTCTACTCTGTTTCCTATAGTTCCAGAACAGCAAGCATGCTCAGTAGAAAACAATTGTGCTTCCTACACACACAGGCCATATCTAGTTCAAATCTTCTTAGGAAACTAACAAGAACAGAAGCTTCTCTTCAGTCCAATACACTGTACTTGCTGAGAAATAACGCGAGTGCTATTTGCACTGTGTATGGCAATGGAGCCCAATAGTGACTCTTCTTACCAGAAAACAACTCTTGCTCGTAGGACCTGAAACTGCATGTGATTCAACTCCATTTCTGACTGGGAAACAAACACTTGCTGGCCTTACAAGAAACACAAACGGCTTTGAGAAAAGAGCACTCTTCTACTATACTGTGTTTCCTATAGGGCCAGAACAGTGAGCTTGCTCAGAACAAAAGAACTGTGCTTCCTACACACATGGCCCATATCTACTTCACCTCTGCTTAGGAAACTGGCAAGAACAGTAGCTTCTCTTCAGTCCAATACACTGTACTTGCTGGGAAAAGACGCGAGTGCTATTTGCTCTGTGTATGGCAAATGGTGCACAATAGTGACTCTTCTTACCAGAAAACAACTCTTGCTCTTAGGACCAGAATCTGCATGTGATTCAACTCCACTTCTGACTGGGAAACAAACACTAGCTCACCTTACCAGAAACACACTCTGCTTTTTAGAAAAGAGTACTCTTCTACTCTACTGTGTTCCCTATAGGGCCAGAACAGTGAGCTTGCTCAGAAAAAAAGAACTGTGCTTCCTACACACACGGGCCATATCTAGTTCAACTCTGCTTAGGAAACTGACAAGAACAGTAGCTTCTCTTCAGTCCAATACACTGTACTTGCTGGGAACAGACGCCAGTGCTATTTGTGCTGTGTATGGCAAATAGAGCGCAATAGTGACTCTTCTTACCAGAAAACAACTCTCGCTCGTGGGACCAGAAACTGCATGTGATTCAACTCCATTTCTGACTGGGAAACAAACACTAGCTCGCCTTACAAGAAACACTCTGCTTTTGAGAAAAGAGCACTCTTCTACTCTACTGTGTTTCCTATAGGGCCAGAAGAGTGAGCTTGCTCAGAACAAAAGAACTGTGCTTCTTACACACACGGGCCTATCTGCTTCAGGAAACTGACAAGAAGAGTAGCTTCTCTTCATTCCAATACACTGTAGTTGCTGGGAACAGATGCGAGAGCTATTTGCACTGTGTATGGCAAATGGAGCACAATAGTGACTCTCCTAACCAGAAAACAACTCTTGCTCATATTACCAGAAACTGAATGTGATTCAACTCCATTTCTGACTGGGAAACAAACTCTAGCTCGCCTTACAAGAAACACACTCTGCTTTTGAGAAAAGAGCACTCTTCTACTCTACTGTGTTTCCAATAGGGCCAGAAGAATGAACTTGCTCAGAACAAAAGAACTGTGCTTCTTACACACACGGGCCATATCTACTTCAACTCTGCTTAGGAAACTGGCAAGAACAGTAGCTTCTCTTCAGTCCAATACACTGTACTTGCTGAGAATAGACACGAGTGCTATTTGCACTGTGTATGGCAAATGGAGCGCAATAGTGATTCTTCTTACCAGAAAACAACTCTTGCTCATATTACCAGAAACTGAATGTGATACAACTCCATTTCTGACTGGAAAACAAACACTATCTCGCCTTACAAGAAACACCCTCTGATTTTGAGAAAAGAGCACACATCTACTCTGTTTCCGAATGGGTCAGAACAGTGAGCTTGCTCAGAACAAAAGAACTGTGCTTCCTACACACACGGGCCATATCTAGTTCAACTCTGCTTAGGAAACTGACAAGAACAGTAGGTTCTCTTCACTCCAATACACTGTACTTGCTGGGAACAGACTCGAGTGCTATTTGTACTGTGTATGGCAAATGGAGCACAATAGTGACTCTTCTTACTAGAAAACAACTCTTGCTCTTAGGACCAGAAAGTGCATGTGACTCAACTCCATTTCTGACTGGGAAACAAACACTAGCTCGCCTTATAAGAAACAAACTCTGCTTTTGAGAAAAGAGCACTCTTCTACTCTACTCTGTTTGCTATAGGGTCAGAACAGTGAGCTTGCTCAGAACAAAAGTACTGTGCTTCCTACACACACGGGCCATATCTAGTTCAACTCTGCTTAGGAAACTCGCAAGAACAGTAGCCTCTCTTCAGTCCAATACACTGTACTTGCTGCGAAGAGACGCGAGTGCTATTAACACTGTGTATGGCAAATGGAGCACAACAGTGACTGTTCTTACCAGAAAACAACTCTTGTTCGTAGGACCTGAAACTGCATGTGATTCAACTCCGTTTCTGACTGGGAAACAAACGCTTGCTTCCCTTACAAGAAACACACTCGGCTTTGAGAAAAGAGCACTCTTCTACTATACTGTGTTTCCTATAGGGCCAGAACAGTGAGCTTGCTCAGAACAAAAGAACTGTGCTTCCTACACACACGGCCCATATCTACTTCACCTCTGCTTAGGAAACTGGCAAGAACAGTAGCTTCTCTTCAGTCCAATACACTGTACTTGCTGGGAAAAGACGCGAGTGCTATTTGCAGTGTGTATGGCAAATGGAGCACAATAATGACTCTTCTTACCAGAAAACAACTCTTGCTCTTAGGACCAGAATCTGCATGTGATTCAACTCCATTTCTGACTGGGAAACAAACACTAGCTCACCTTACCAGAAACACACTCTGCTTTTTAGAAAACAGCACTCTTCTACTCTCCTGTGTTTCCTATAGGGCCAGAACAGTGAGCTTGCTCAGAACAAAAGAACTGTGCTTCCTACACACACAGGCCATATCTAGTTCAACTCTGCTTAGGAAACTGACAAGAAAAGTAGCTTCTCTTCAGTCCAATACACTGTACTTGCTGGGAACAGACGCGAGTGCTATTTGCACTGTGTATGGCAAATAGAGTGCAATAGTGACTCTTCTTACCGGAAAACAACTCTTGCTCGTGGGACCAGAAACTGCATGTGATTCAACTCCATTTCTTACTGGGAAACAAACACTAGCTCGCCTTAAAAGAAACACAATCTGATTTGAGTAAAGAGCACTCTTCTGCTCTACTGTGTTTCCTATAGGGCCAGAAGAGTGAGCTTGCTCAGAACAAAAGAACTGTGCTTCTTATACACACGGGCCTATCTGCTTCAAATCTGCTTAGGAAACTGACAAGAAGAGTAGCTTCTCTTCAGTCCAATACACTGTAGTTGCTGGGAACAGATGCGAGTGCTTTTTGCACTGTGTATGGCCAAATGGAGCCCAATAGTGACTCTTCTTACCAGAAAACAACTCTTGCTCATAGGACCAGAAACTGAATGTGAAACAACTACATTTCTGACTGGGAAACAAACACTAGCTCGCCTTACAAGAAACACACTCTGCTTTTGAGAAAAGAGCACTCTTCCACTCTACTGTGTTTCCTATAGGGCCAGAAGAGTGAGCTTGCTCAGAACAAAAGAACTGTGCTTCCTACACACACGGGCCATATCTAGTTCAACTCTGCTTAGGAAACTGACAAGAACAGTAGCTTCTCTTCAGTCCAATACACTGTACATGCTGGGAAAAGACGCGAGTGCTATTTGCTCTGTGTATGGCAAATGGTGCACAATAGTGACTCTTCTTACCAGAAAACAACTCTTGCTCTTTGGACAAGAATCTGCATGTGATTCAACTCCACTTCTGACTGGGAAACAAACACTAGCTCACCTTACCAGAAACACACTCTGCTTTTTAGAAAAGAGTACTCTTCTACTCTACTGTGTTCCCTACAGGGCCAGAACAGTGAGCTTGCTCAGAACAAAAGAACTGTGCTTCATACACACCCGGGCCATATCTAGTTCAACTCTGCTTAGGAAACTGACAAGAAAAGTAGCTTCTCTTCAGTCCAATACACTGTACTTGCTGGGAACAGACGCGAGTGCTATTTGCGCTGTGTATGGCAAATAGAGTGCAATAGTGACTCTTCTTACCAGAAAACAACTCTTGCTCGTGGGACCAGAAACTGCATGTGATTCAACTCCATTTCTGACTGGGAAACAAACACTAGCTCGCCTTACAAGAAACACACTCTGCTTTTGAGAAAAGAGCACTCTTCTACTCTACTGTGTTTCCTATAGGGCCAGAAGAGTGAGATTGCTCAGAACAAAAGAACTGTGCTTCTTACACACACGGGCCTATCTGCTTCAGGAAACTGACAAGAAGAGTAGCTTCTCTTCATTCCAATACACTGTAGTTGCTGGGAACAGATGTGAGAGCTATTTGCACTGTGTATGGCAAATGGTGCACAATAGTGACTCTTCTTACCAGAAAACAACTCTTGCTCTTAGGACAAGAATCTGCATGTGATTCAACTCCACTTCTGACTGGGAAACAAACACTAGCTCACCTTACCAGAAACACACTCTGCTTTTTAGAAAAGAGTACTCTTCTACTCTACTGTGTTCCCTACAGGGCCAGAACAGTGAGCATGCTCAGAACAAAAGAACTGTGCTTCATACACACCCGGGCCATATCTAGTTCAACTCTGCTTAGGAAACTGACAAGAAAAGTAGCTTCTCTTCAGTCCAATACACTGTACTTGCTGGGAACAGACGCGAGTGCTATTTGCGCTGTGTATGGCAAATAGAGTGCAATAGTGACTCTTCTTACCAGAAAACAACTCTTGCTCGTGGGACCAGAAACTGCATGTGATTCAACTCCATTTCTGACTGGGAAACAAACACTAGCTCGCCTTACAAGAAACACACTCTGCTTTTGAGAAAAGAGCACTCTTCTACTCTACTGTGTTTCCTATAGGGCCAGAAGAGTGAGATTGCTCAGAACAAAAGAACTGTGCTTCTTACACACACGGGCCTATCTGCTTCAGGAAACTGACAAGAAGAGTAGCTTCTCTTGATTCCAATACACTGTAGTTGCTGGGAACAGATGTGAGAGCTATTTGCACTGTGTATGGCAAATGGAGCGCAATAGTGACTCTCCTAACCAGAAAACAACTCTTGCTCATATTACCAGAAACTGAATGTGATTCAACTCCATTTCTGACTGGGAAACAAACTCTAGCTCGCCTTACAAGAAACACCCTCTGTTTTTGAGAAAAGACCACTCTTCTACTCTACTGTGTTTCCAAAAGGGCCAGAAGAATGAGCTTGCTCAGAACAAAAGAACTGTGCTTCCTACACACACGGGCCATATCTACTTCAACTCTGCTTAGGAAACTGGCAAGAACAGTAGCTTCTCTTCAGTCCAATACACTGTACTTGCTGGGAATAGACACGAGTGCTATTTGCACTGTTTGCAAATGGAGCGCAATAGTGACTCTTCTTACCAGAAAACAACTCTTGCTCATATTACCAGAAACTGAATGTGATTCAACTCCATTTCTGACTGGAAAACAAACACTAGCTCGCCTTACAAGAAACACCCTCTGATTTTGAGAAAAGAGCACACATCTACTCTGTTTCCAAATAGGTCAGAACAGTGAGCTTGCTCAGAACAAAAGAACTGTGCTTCCTACACACACGGCCCATATCTACTTCACCTCTGCTTAGGAAACTGGCAAGAACAGTAGCTTCTCTTCAGTCCAATACACTGTACTTGCTGGGAAAAGACGCGAGTGCTATTTGCAGTGTGTATGGCAAATGGAGCACAATAGTGACTCTTCTTACCAGAAAACAACTCTTGCTCTTAGGACCAGAATCTGCATGTGATTCAACTCCATTTCTGACTGGGAAACAAACACTAGCTCACCTTACAAGAAACACACTCTGCTTTTTAGAAAACAGCACTCTTCTACTCTCCTGTGTTTCCTATAGGGCCAGAACAGTGAGCTTGCTCAGAACAAAAGAACTGTGCTTCTTACACACACAGGCCATATCTAGTTCAACTATGCTTAGGAAACTGACAAGAAAAGTAGCTTCTCTTCAGTCCAATACACTGTACTTGCTGGGAACAGACGCGAGTGCTATTTGCACTGAGTATGGCAAATAGAGTGCAATAGTGACTCTTCTTACCAGAAAACAACTCTTGCTCGTGGGACCAGAAACTGCATGTGATTCAACTCCATTTCTTACTGGGAAACAAACACTAGCTCGCCTTAAAAGAAACACACACTGATTTGAGTAAAGAGCACTCTTCTGCTCTACTGTGTTTCCTATAGGGCCAGAACAGTGAGCTTGCTCAGAACAAAAGAACTGTGCTTCTTACACACACGGGCCTATCTGCTTCAACTCTGCTTAGGAAACTGACAAGAAGAGTAGCTTCTCTTCAGTCCAATACACTGTAGTTGCTGGGAACAGTCGCGAGTGCTATTTGCACTGTGTATGGCAAATGGAGCCCAATAGTGACTCTTCTTACCAGAAAACAACTCTTGCTCATAGGACCAGAAACTGAATGTGAAACAACTCCATTTCTGACTGGGAAACAAACACTAGCTCGCCTTACAAGAAACACACTCTGCTTTTGAGAAAAGAGCACTCTTCCACTCTACTGTGTTTCCTATAGGGCCAGAACAGTGAGCTTGCTCAGAACAAAAGAACTGTGCTTCCTACACACACGGGCCATATCTAGTTCAACTCTGCTTAAGAAACTGACAAGAACAGTAGCGTCTCTTCAGTCCAATACACTTTTCTTGCTGGGAACTGACGCGAGGGCTATTTGCACTGTGTATGGCAAATGGAGCACAATAGTGACTCTTCTTACCAGAAAACAATTCTTGCTCATAGGACCAGAAACTGCATATGATTCAACTCCATTTCTGACTGGGAAACAAACACTAGCTCGCCTTACAAGAAACATACTCTGCTTTTGAGAAAAGAGCACTCTTCAACTCTACTCTGTTTCCTATAGTGCCAAAACAGTGAGCTTGCTCAGAACAAAATAACTGTGCTTCCTACACACATGGTCATATCTATTTCAACTCTGCTTATGAAACTCACAATAACAGTATCTTCTCTTCAGTCCAATACACTGTACTTGCTGGGAACTGACGCAAGAACTCTTTGCACGGTGTATGACAAATGAAGAACAATAGTGACTCTTCTTACCAGAAAACAACTCTTGCTCGTAGGACCAAAAACTGCAAGTGATTCAACTCCATTTCTGACTGGGAAACAAACACTAGCTCGCCTTACAAGAAACACACTCTGCTTTTGATAAGAGAGCACTCTTCTACTCTACTTTGTTTTCTATAGGGCCAGAAGAGTGAGCTTGCTCAGAACAGAAGAACTGTGATTCCTACACACACGGGCCCTACCTAGTTCAACTCTGCTTAGGAAACTGACAAGAACAGTAGCTTCTCTTCAGTCCAATACAATGTACTTGCTGGGAACAGACGCGAGTGGTATTTGTACTGTGTATGGCAAATGGAGCACAATAGTGACTCTTCTTACCAGAAAACAACTCTTGCTTGTAGGACCAGAAACTGCATGTGATTCAACTCCATTTCTGACTGGGAAACAAACACTAGCTCGCCTTACAAGAAACACACTCTGCTTTTGAGAAAAAAGCACTCTTCTACTCTACTGTGTTTCCTTTAGGGCCAGAAGAGTGAGCTTGCTGAGAACAAAAGAACTGTGCTTCCTACACACACGGGCCATATCTACTTCAACTCTGCTTAGGAAACTGACAAGAACAGTAGCTTCTCTTCAGTCCAATACACTGTACTTGCTGGGAACAGACAAGAATGCTATTTGTACTGTGTATGGCAAATGGAGTACAATAGTGACTCTTCTTACCAGAAAACTACTCTTGCTCATAGGACCAGAAACTGAATGTGAAACAACTCCATTTCTGACTGGGAAACAAACACTAGCTCGCCTTACAAGAAACACACTCTGCTTTTGAGAAAAGAGCACTCTTCTACTCTACTGTGTTTCCAATAGGGCCAGAACAGTGAGCTTGCTCAGAACAAAAAAACTGTGCTTCCTACACACAAGGGCCATATCTAATTCAACTCTGCTTAGGAAACTGACAAGAACAGTAGCTTCTCTTCAGTCCAATACACTGTACTTGCTGGAAACAGATGCGAGAGCTATTTGCACTGTGTATGGCAATAGTGACTCTTCTTACCAAAAAACAACTCTTGCTCATATTACCAGAAACTGAATGTGATTCAACTCCATTTCTGACTGGAAAACAAACCCTAGCTCGCCTTACAAGACACACACTCTGCTTTTGAGAAAAGAGCACTCTTCTACTCCACTGTGTTTCCCAAAGGGCCAGAAGAGTGAGCTTGCTGAGAACAAAAGAACTGTGCTTCCTACACACACGGGCCGTATCTACTTCAACTCTGCTTAGGAAACTGATAAGAACAGAGGCTTCTCTTCAGTCCAATACACTGTACTTGCTGGGAACAGATGCCAGTGCTATTTGCACTGTGTGGCAAATGGAGCACAATAGTGACTCTTCTTACCAGAAAACAACTCTTACTCCTAGGAACAAAACTGCATGTGATTCAACTCCATTTAGGACTGGGAAACAAACAATAGCATGCCTTACAAGAAACACACTCTGCTTTTGAGAAAGGAGCTTTCTTCTACTCTACTGTTTTTCCTATAGGGCCAGAACAGTGAGCTTGCTCAGAACAAAAGAACTGTGCTTCCTACACACACGGGCCATATCTACTTCAACTGTGCTTAGGAAACTGACAAGAACAGTAGCTTCTCTTCAGTCCAATACACTGTACTTGCTGGGAACAGATGTGAGTGCTATTTGCACTGTGTATGGCAAATGGACCACAATAGTGACTCTTCTTACCAGAAAACAACACTTTCTTGTAGGACTAGAAACTGCATGTGATTCAAATCCATTTCTGTCTGGGAAACAAACAATAGCTCGCCTTGCAAGAGACACACACTGCTTTCGAGAAAAGAGCACTCTTCTACTCTACTGTGTTTCCTATAGGGCCAGAACAGTGAGCTTGCTCAGAATAAAAGGACTGTGCTTCCTACACACACAGGCCATATCTAGTTCAACTCTGCTTAGGAAACTGACAAGAACAGTAGCTTCTCTTCAGTCCAATACACTGTACTTGCTGGGAACTAACACGAGTGCTATTTGCACAATGTATGTCAAATGCAGTGCAATAGTGACTCTTCTTACCAGAAAACAACTCTTGCTCGCAGGACCTGAAACTGCATGTGATTCAACTCCATTTCTGACTGGGAAACAAACACTTGTTTGCCTTACAAGAAACACACTCTGCTTTTGAGAAAAGAGCACTCTTCTACTCTACTGTGTTTCCTGTAGGGCCAGAACAGTGAGCTTGCTCAGAACAAAAGACTGTGCTTCCTACACACACGGGCCATATCTAGTTCAACTCTGCTTAGGAAACTGGGAAGACTGTAGCTTCTCTTTAGTCCAATACACTTTACTTTCTGGGAAAAGACGCGAGTGCTATTTGCACTGTGTGTGGCAAATGGAGCACTGTAGTGACTCTTCTTACCAGAAAAAAACTCTTGCTCATATTACCAGAAACTGCATGTGATTCAACTCCATTTCTGACCGAGAAACAAACACTAGCTTGCTTTACAAGAAACACAGTCTGCTTTTGAGAAAAGAGCACTCTTCAACTCTACTGTGTTTCCTATAGGGCCAGAACAGTGAGCTTGCTCAGAACAAAAGAACTATGCTTCCTACACACACGGGCCATATCTAGTTCAACTCTGCTTAAGAAACTGACAAGAACAGTAGCGTCTCTTCAGTCCAATACACTTTTCTTGCTGGGAACTGACGTGAGGGCTATTTGCACTGTGTATGGCAAATGGAGCACAATAGTGACTCTTCATACCAGAAAAAAACTCTTGCTTGTAGGATCAGAAACTGCATGTGATTCAACTCCATTTCTGACTGGGAAACAAACACTAGCTCGCCTTGCAAGAGACACACACTGCTTTCGAGAAAAGAGCACTCTTCTACTCTACGGTGTTTCCTATAGGGCCAGAACAGTGAGCTTGATCAGAACAAAAGGACTGTGCATCCTACACACACAGGCCTTATCTAGTTCAACTCTGCTTAGGAAACTGACAAGAACAGTAGCTTCTCTTCAGTCCAATACACTGTACTTGCTGGGAACTAACGCGAGTGCTGTTTGCACAATGTATTTCAAATGCAGTGCAATAGTGACTCTTCTTACCAGAAAACAACTCTTGCTCGCAGGACCTGAAACTGCATGTGATTCAACTCCATTTCTGACTGGGAAACAAACACTTGCTTGCCTTACAAGAAACACACTCTGCTTTTGAGAAAAGAGCACTCTTCTACTCTACTGTGTTTCCTGTAGGGCCAGAACAGTGAGCTTGCTCAGAACAAAAGAACTGTGCTTCCTACACACACGGGCCATATCTAGTTCAACTCTGCTTAGGAAACTGGGAAGAACTGTAGCTTCTCTTCAGTCCAATACACTTTACTTGCTGGGAAAAGACGCGAGTGCTATTTGCACTGTGTATGGCAAATGGAGCACTGTAGTGACTCTTCTTACCAGAAAACAACTCTTGCTGGTAGGACCAAAAACTGCAAGTGATTCAACTCCATTTCTGACTGGGAAACAAACACTAGCTCGCCTTACAAGAAACACACTCTGCTTTTGATAAGAGAGCACTCTTCTACTCTACTTTGTTTTCTATAGGGCCAGAAGAGTGAGCTTGCTCAGAACAGAAGAACTGTGCTTCCTACACACACGGGCCCTACCTAGTTCAACTCTGCTTAGGAAACTGACAAGAACAGTAGCTTCTCTTCAGTCCAATACAATGTACTTGCTGGGAACAGACGTGAGTGGTATTTGTACTGTGTATGGCAAAGGGAGCACAATAGTGACTCTTCTTACCAGAAAACAACTCTTGCTTGTAGGACCTGAAACTGCAAGTGATTCAACTCCATTTCTGACTGGGAAACAAACACTAGCTCGCCTTACAAGAAACACACTCTGCTTTTGAGAAAAAAGCACTCTTCTACTCCACTGTGTTTCCTTTAGGGCCAGAAGAGTGAGCTTGCTCAGAACAAAAGAACTGTGCTTCCTACACACACGGGCCATATCTACTTCAACTCTGCTTAGGAAACTAACAAGAACAGAGGCTTCTCTTCAGTCCAATACACTGTACTTGCTTGGAACAGATGCCAGTGCTATTTGCACTGTGTGGCAAATGGAGCACAATAGTGACTCTTCTTACCAGAAAACAACTCTTACTCCTAGGAACAAAACTGCATGTGATTCAACTCCATTTAGGACTGGGAAACAAACAATAGCATGCCTTACAAGAAACACACTCTGCTTTTGAGAAAGGAGCTTTCTTCTACTCTACTGTTTTTCCTATAGGGCCAGAACAGTGAGCTTGCTCAGAACTAAAGAACTGTGCTTCCTACACACACGGGCCATATCTACTTCAACTGTGCTTAGGAAACTGACAAGAACAGTAGCTTCTCTTCAGTCCAATACACTGTACTTGCTGGGAACAGATGTGAGTGCTATTTGCACTTTGTATGGCAAATGGACCACAATAGTGACTCTTCTTACCAGGAAACAACACTTGCTCGTAGGACTAGAAACTGCATGTGATTCAACTCCATTTCTGTCTGGGAAACAAACAATAGCTCGCCTTGCAAGAGACACACACTGCTTTCGAGAAAAGAGCACTCTTCTACTCTACTGTGTTTCCTATAGGGCCAGAAGAGTGAGCTTGCTCAGAACAGAAGAACTGTGCTTTGTACACACACGGGCCATATCTTCTCAAACTCTGCTTAGGAAACTGACAAGAACAGTAGTTTTTCTTCAGTCCAATACTCTGTACTTGCTGGGAACAGATGCCTGTGCTATTTGCACTGTGTATGGCAAATGGAGCACAATAGTGACTCTTCATACCAGAAAAAAACTCTTGCTTGTAGGACTAGAAACTGCATGTGATTCAACTCCATTTCTGACTGGAAAACTAACAATAGCTCGCCTTGCAAAAAAAACACTCTGCTATTGAGAAAGAGCACTCTTCAACTCTACTGTGTTTCTTATAGTGCCAGAACAGTGAGCTTGCTCAAAACAAAAGAACTGTGCTTCCTACACACACGGGCCCAATTTAACTCAATTCTGCTTAGGAAATAGACAAGAACAGTAGGATCTCCTCAGTCCAATACACTGTACCTGCTGGGAACAGAAGCCAGTGCTATTTGCACTGTGTATGGCAAATGGAGCACAATAGTGACTCTTCGACCAGAAACAACTCTTGCTCATAGGACAAGAAACTGCATGTGAATCAACTCCATTTCTGACTGGGAAATAAACACTAGCTCGCCTTACAAGAAACACACTCTGCTTTTGAGAAAAGAGCACTCTTCTACTCTACTGTGTTTCCTATAGGGCCAGAAGAGTGAGCTTGCTCAGAACAAAAGAACTGTGCTTCCTACACACACAGGCCATATCTAGTTCAACTCTGCTTAGGAAACTGACAAGAACAGTAGCTTCTCTTCAGTCCAATACACTGTATTTGCTGGGAACTGACGCAATGGCTGTTTGCACTGTTTATGGAAAATGGAGCTCAATAGTGACTCTTCTTACCAGAAAACAACTCTTGCTCATAGGACCAGAAACTGCATGTGATTCAACTCCATTTCTGACTGGGAAACAAACACTAGCTCGCCTAACATTAAACTCACTCTGCTTTTAAGAAAAGAGCACTCTTCTACTCTACTGTGTTTCCTATAGGGCCAGAACAGTGAGCTTGCTCAGAACAAAAGAACTGTGTTTCCTACACATGAGGGCCATATCTACTTCAACTCTACTTAGGAAACTGACAAGAACAGCAGCTTCTCTTCAGTCTAATACACTGTAGTTGATGGGAATTGAAGTGAGGGCTATTTTCACTGTGTATGGCAAATGGAGCGCAATAGTGACTCTTCTGAACAGAAAACAACTGTTGCTCGTAGGACCAGAAACTGCATGTGATTCAACTCCATTTCTGACTGGGAAACAAACACTAGCTCGCCTTACAAGAAACACACTCTGCTTTTGAGAAAAGAACACTCTTCAACTCTACTGTGTTTCCTATAGGGCCAGAAGAGTGAGCTTGCTCAGAACAAAAGAACTGTGCTTCCTACACATGGAGTATATCTAGTTCAACTCTGATTAGGAAACTGACAAGAACAGTAGCTTCTCTTCAGTCCAATACACTGTACTTGCTGGGAACTGAAGCGAGGGCTATTTTCACTGTGTATGGCAAATGGAGCGCAATTGTGACTCTTCTTACCAGAAAACAACACTTGCTCATAGGACCAGAAACTGCATGTCATTCAACTCCATTTCTGACTGGGAAACAAACACTAGCTCGCCTTACAAGAAACACACTCTGCTTTTGAAAAAAGAGCACTCTTCTACTCTACTGTGTTTCCTATAGGGCCAGAACAGTGAGCTTGCTCAGAACAAAAGAACTGTGCTTCCTAAACACACGGGCCATATCTACTTCAACTCTGCTTAGGAAACTGACAAGAACAGTTGCTTCTCTTCCATCCAATACACTGTACTTGCTGAGAACTGACGCGAGGGCTATTTGCACTGTGTATAGCAAATGGAGCACAATAGTGACTCTTCTTACCAGAAAAAAACTCTTGCTGGTAGGACCAGAAACTGCATGTAATTCAACGCCATTTCTGACTGGGAAACAAATCTGACTCGCCTAACAAGAAACTCACTCTGCTTTTGAGAAAAGAGCACTCTTCTACTCTACTGTGTTTCCTATAGGGCCAGAACAGTGAGGTTGCTCAGAACAAAAGAACTGTGCTTCCTACACACACGAGCCATATCTACTTCAACTGCGCTTAGGAAACTGACAAGAACAGTTGCTTCTCTCCATTCCAATACACTGTACTTGCTGGGAACAAATGCGAGTGCTATTTGCACTGTGTATAGCAAATGGAGCACAATAGTGACTCTTCCTACCAGAAAACAACTCTTGCTCGTAGGACTAGAAACTTCATGTGATTCAACTCCATTTCTGCCTGGGAAACAAACACTAGCTCGCCTTACAAGAAACACACTCTGCTTTTGAGAAAGGAGCACTCTTCTACTCTACTTTGTTTCCTATAGGGTCAGAAGAGTGAGCTTGCTCAGAACAACAGAACTGTGCTTCCTTCACACATGGGTCATATCTACTTCAACTTCTGCTTAAGAAACTGACAAGAACAGTAGCTTCTCTTCAGTCCAATACACTGTACTTGCTGGGAACTGAAGCAAGGGCTATTTTCACTGTGTGTGGCAAATGGAGCGCAATAGTGACTCTTCTTACCAGAAAACAACTCTTGCTCGTAGGACCAGAAACTGCATGTGATTCAACTCCATTTCTGACTGGGAAACAAACACTAGCTCGCCTTACAAGAAACACACTCTGCTTTTGAGAAAAGAGCACTCTTCTACTCTACTGTGTTTCCTTTAGGGCCAGAAGAGTGAGCTTGCTCAGAACAAAAGAACTGTGCTTCCTAAACACACTGGCCATATCTACTTCAACTCTGCTTAGGAAACTGACAAGAACAGTTGCTTCTCTTCCATCCAATACACTGTACTTGCTGGGAACTGACGCGAGGGCTATTTGCACTGTGTATAGCAAATGGAGCACAATAGTGACTCTCCTTACCAGAAAACAACTCTTGCTGGTAGGACCTGAAACTGCATGTGATTCAACGCCATTTCTGACTGGTAAACAAATCTAACTCGCCTAACAAGAAACTCACTCTGCTTTTGAGAAAAGAGCACTCTTCTACTCTACTGTGTTTCCTATAGGGCCAGAACAGTGAGCTTGCTCAGAACAAAAGAACTGTGCTTCCTACACACACGGGCCATATCTACTTCAACTATGCTTGGGAAACTGACAAGAACAGTAGCTTTTCTTCAGTCCAGTACACTGTACTTGCTGGGAACAGACGCGAGTGCTATTTGTACTGTGTATGGCAAAGGGAGCGCAATAGTGTCTCTTCTTACCAGAAAACAACTCTTGCTCGTATGACCAGATACTGCATTTCATTCAACTCCATTTCTGACTGGGAAAAAAACACTAGCTCGCTTTGCAAGAAAAACACTCTGCTTTTGAGAAAGGAGCACTCTTCTACTCTACTGTGTTTCCTATAGGGCCAGAAGAGTGAGCTTACACAGAACAAAAGAACTGTGCTTCCTACACACACGGGCCATATCTAGTTCAAGTCTGCTTAGGAAATTGACAAGAACAATAGTTTTTCTTCAGTCCTGTACACTGTACTTGCTGGGAACAGACGCGAGTGCTATTTGCACTGTGTATGGCAATGGGAGCACAATAGTGACTCTTCTTACCAGAAAACAACTCTTGCTTGTAGGACCAGAAACTCGATGTGATTCAACTCCATTTCTGACTGGGAAACAAACACTAGCTCGCCTTACAAGGAACACACTCTCCTTTTGAGAAAAGAGCACTCTTCTACTCTACTGTGTTTCCTATAGGGCCAGAACAGTGAGCTTGCTCAGAACAAAAGAACTGTGATTCCTACACACAGGGTCCATATCGAGTTCAACTCTGCTTAGGAAACAGACAATAACAGTAGCATCTCTTCAGTCCAGTACACTGTACTTGCTGGGAACAGATGCGAGTGCTATTTGCACTGTGTAAGGCAATGGGAGGGCCATAGTGACTCTTCTTACCAGAAAATATCTCTTGCTCAAAGGACCAGAACCTGCATGTCATTCAAATCCAATTCTGACTGGGAAACAAGCACAAGCTCGCCTTACAAGAAACACGCTCTGCTTTTGAGAAAAGAGCACTCTTCTACTTTATTGTGTTTCCTATAGAGACAGAACATTGAGCTTGCTCAGAATAAAAGAACTGTGTTTCTTACACATGGGCCATATCTAGTTCAACTCTGCTTAGGAAACTGACAAGAACAGTAGCTTCTTTTCAGTCCAGTACACTGTACTTGCTGGGAACAGACGCGAGTGCTATTTGCACTGTGTATGGCAATGGGAGGGCAATAGTGACTCTTCTTACCAGAAAACAACTCTTGCTCATAGGCCTAGAAACTGCATGTCATTCAACTGCATTTAGGACTGGGAAACAAACACTAGCTCGCCTTACAAGAAACACACTCTGCTTTTCAGAAAAGAGCACTCTTCTACTCTACTGTGTTTCCTATAGGGCCAGTAGAGTGAGCTTGCTCAGAACAAAAGAACTGTGCTTCCTACACACACAGGCTATATCTAGTTCAACTCTGCTTAGAAAACTGACAAGAACAGTAGCTTCTCTTCAGCCCAGTACACTGTACTTGCTGGGAACAGACGCGAGTGCTACTTGCACTGTGTATGGCAATGGGAGCGCAATAGTGACTCTTCTTACCAGAAAACAACTCTTGCTCATAGGACCAGAAACTGCATGTCATTAAACTCCATTTCTAACTGGGAAACAAACACTACCTCGCCTTGCAAGAAAAACACTCTGCTTTTGAGAAAGCAGCACTCTTCTACTCTACTGTGTTTCCTATAGGGCCAGAAGAGTGAGCTTACTCAGAACAAAAGAACTGTGCTTCATACACACACGGGTCATATCTAGTTCAACTCTGCTTAGGAAACTGACGAGAATAGTAGCTTCTCTTCAGTCCAGTACACTCCACTTGCTGGGAACAGACGCAAGTACTATTTGCACTGTGTATGGCAATGGGAGCACAATAGTGACTCTCCTTGCTAGAAAACAACTCTTGCTTGTAGGACCAAAAACTGCATGTGATTCAACTCCATTTCTGACTGGGAAACAAACACTAGCTCGCCTTACAAGAAACACACTCTGCTTTTGAGAAAAGAGTACTCCTCTACCCTACTGTGTTTCCTATAGGGCCAGAATAGTGAGTTTGCTCAGAACAAAAGAACTGTGCTTCGTACACACACGGGCCATATCTAGTTCAAGTCTGCTTCGGAAACTGACAAGAACAGTTGCTTCTTTTCAGTCCAGTACACTGTACTTGCTGGGAACAGATGCAAGTGCTATTTGCACTGTGTATGGCAATGGGAGTGCAATTGTTACTCTCCTTACTAGAAAACAACTCTTGCTCGTATGACCAGAAACTCCATGTGATTCAACTCCATTTCTGACTGGGAAACAAACACTAGCTTGCCTTACAAGAAACACACTCTGCTTTTGAGAAAAGAGCACTCTTCTACTCTACTGTGTTTCCTATAGGGCCAGGACAGTGAGCTTGCTCAGAACAAAAGAACTGTGCTTTGTACACACACGGGCCATATCTAGTTCAACTCTGCTTAGGAAACTGACAAGAACAGTCCCTTCTCTTCAGTCCAGTACACTGTACTTGCCTGGAACAGATGCAAGTGCTATTTGCACTGTGTATGGCAATGGGAGCGAAATAGTGATTCTTACCAGAAAACAACTCTTGCTCGTAGGACCAAAAACTGCATGTGATTCAACTCCATTTCTGACTGGGAAACAAACACTAGCTTGCCTTACGAGAAACACACTCTGATTTTGAGAAAAGAGTACTCTTCTACTCTACTGTTTTTCCTAAAGGGCCAGAACAGTGAGCTTGCTCAGAACAAAAGAACTGTGCTTCCTACACACACGCCATATCTAGTTCAACTCAGCTTAGGAAACTGACAAGAACAGTAGCTTTTCTTCAGTCCAGTACACTGTACTTGCTGGGAACAGACGCCAGTGCTATTTGTACTGTGTATGGCAAAGGGAACACAATAGTGCCTCGTCTTACCAGAAAACAACTCTTGCTCGTATGACCAGATACTGCATGTCATTCAACTCCATTTCTGACTGGGAAAGAAACACTATCTCGCTTTGCAAGAAAAACACTCTGGTTTTGAGAAAGGAGCACTCTTCTACTCTGCTGTGTTTCCTATAGGGCCAAAAGAGTGAGCTTACACAGAACAAAAGAACTGTGCTTCCTACACACACGGGCCATATCTAGTTCAACTCTGCTTAGGAAACTATCAAGAACAGTTGCTTCTCTTCAGTCCAGTACACTGTACTTGCTGGGAACAGATGCGAGTGCTATTTGCACTGTGTATGGCAATTGGAGCGCAAGAGTGATTCTTACCAGAAAACAACTCTTGCTCGTAGGACCAAAAACTGCATATCATTCAACTCCATTTCTGACTGGGAAACAAACACTAGCTCGCCATACAAGAAACACACTCTGCTTTTGAGAAAAGAGCACTCTTCTACTCTACTTTGTTTCCTATAGGGTCAGAAGAGTGAGCTTGCTCAGAACAACAGAACTGTGCTTCCTTCACACATGGGTCATATCTACTTCAACTTCTGCTTAAGAAACTGACAAGAACAGTAGCTTCTCTTCAGTCCAATACACTGTACTTGCTGGGAACTGAAGCAAGGGCTATTTTCACTGTGTGTGGCAAATGGAGCGCAATAGTGACTCTTCTTACCAGAAAACAACTCTTGCTCGTAGGACCAGAAATTGCATGTGATTCAACTCCATTTCTGACTGGGAAATAAACACTAGCTCGCCTTACAAGAAACATACTCTGCTTTTGAGAAAAGAGCACTCTTCTACTCTACTGTTTTTCCTATAGTGCCAGAACAGTGAGCTTGCTCAGAACAAAAGAACAGTGCTTCCTACACACGCGCCATATCTAGTTCAACTCAGCTTAGGAAACTGACAAGAACAGTAGCTTTTCTTCACTCCAGTACACTGTACTTGCTGGGAACAGACGCCAGTGCTATTTGTACTGTGTATGGCAAAGGGAGCGCAATAGTGTCTCTTCTTACCAGAAAACAACTGTTGCTCCTATGACCAGATACTGCATGTCATTCAACTCCATTTCTGACTGGGAAAAAAACACTAGTTCGCTTTGCAAGAAAAACACTCTGCTTTTGAGAAAGGAGCACTCTTCTACTCTACTGTGTTTCCTATAGGGCCAGAAGAGTGAGCTTACACAGAACAAAAGAACTGTGCTTCCTACACACGGGCCATATCTAGTTCAACTCTGCTTAGGAAACTAACAAGAATAGTAGCTTCTCTTCAGTCCAGTACACTGTACTTGCTGGGAACAGACACGAGTGCTATTTGCACTGTGTATGGCAATGGGAGCGCCATAGTGACTCTTCTTAGCAGAAAACAACTCTTGCTCATAGGAACAAAACCTGCTTGTGATTCAACTCCATTTCTGACTTGGAAACAAACACTAGCTCGCCTTACAAGAAATACACTCTGCTTTTGAGAAAAGAGCACTCTTCTACTCTACTGTGTTTACTATAGGGCCAGAAGAGTGAGCTTGCTCAGAACAAAAGAACTGTGCTTCCTACACACACGGACAATATCGAGTTCAACTCTGCTTAGGAAACTGACAAGAACAGTAGCTTCCCTTCAGTCCAGTACACTGTACTTGCTGGGAACAGACACGAGTGCTCTTAGTACTCTGTATGGCAATGGGAGCACAATAGTGACTCTCCTTACCAGGAAACAACTCTTGCTCGTAGGACCAAAAACTGCATGTGATTCAAATCCATTTCTGACTGGTAAATAAACACTAGCTCGTCATACAAGAAACTCACTCTGCTTTTGAGAAAAGAGCACTCTTCTACTCTACTGTGTTTCCTATAGGGCCAGGACAGTGAACTTGCTCAGAACAAAAGAACTGTGCTTCCTCCACACCCGGCTCATATCTAGTTCAACTCTGCTTAGGCAACTGACAAGAACAGTGGCTTCTCTTCAGTCCAGTACACTGTACTTGCTGGAAACAGACACGAGTGCTCTTTGTACTCTGTAAGGCAATGGGAGCGCAATAGTGACTCTCCTTACCAGGAAACAACTCTTGCTCGTAGGACCAGAAACTGCATGTGATTCAACTCCATTTCTGACTGGAAAACAAACACTAGCTTGCCGTAAAAGAAACACACTCTGCTTTTGAGAAAAGAGCACACTCTAATCTACTGTGTTTCCTATAGGGCCAGAATAGTGAGCTTGCTCAGAACAAAAGAACTGTGCTTCCTACACCCACGGGCCATATCTATTTCAACTCTGCTTAGGAAACTGACAAGAATTGTAGCTTCTCTTCAGTCCAGTACACTGTACTTGCTGGGAACAGACACGAGTGCTATTTGCACTCTGTATGGCAATGGGAGCGCAATAGTGACTCTTCTTAGCAGAAAACAACTCTTGCTCCTAGGACCAAAAACTGCATGTGATTCAACTCCATTTCTGACTGGGAAACAAACAAGAGCTTGCCTTACGAGAAACACACTCTGCTTTTGAGAAAAGAGCACTCTTCTACTTTACTGTGTTTCCTATAGGGCCAGGACAGTGAGCTTGCTCAGAACAAAAGAACTGTACTTCCTACACACGGTTCATATCTAGTTCAACTCTGCTTAGGAAACTGACAAGAACAGTAGCTTCTCTTCAGTCCAGTACACTGTACTTGCTGGGAACAGACGCAAGTGCTCTTTGTACTGTGTATGGTAATGGGAGCGCAATAGTGACTCTCCTTACCAGAAAACAAATCTTGCTCGTAGGACCAGAAACTGCATGTGATTCAACTCCATTTCTGACAGGGAAACAAACACTAGCTTGCCTTAAAAGAAACACACTCTGCTTTTGAGAAAAGAGCACACTCTAATCTACTGTGTTTCCTGTAGGCCAGAAGAGTGAGCTTGCTCAGAACAAGAGAAGTGTGCTTCCTACACCCACGGGCCATATCTAGTTCAACTCTGCTTAGGAAACTGACAAGAATAGTAGCTTCTCTTCAGTCCAGTACACTGTACTTGCTGGGAACAGACACGAGTGCCATTTGCACTGTGTATGGCAATGGGAGCGCCATAGTGACTCTTCTTAGCAGAAAACAACTCTTGCTCATAGGAACAAAACCTGCTTGTGATTCAACTCCATTTCTGACTTGGAAACAAACACTAGCTCGCCTTACAAGAAATACACTCTGCTTTTGAGAAAAGAGCACTCTTCTACTCTACTGTGTTTCCTACAGCGCCAGGACAGTGAACTTGCTCAGAACAAAAGAACTGTGCTTCCTCCACACCCGGCTCATATCTAGTTCAACTCTGCTTAGGAAACTGACAAGAACAGTGGCTTCTCTTCAGTCCAGTACAATGTACTTGCTGGAAGCAGACACGAGTGCCCTTTGTACTCTGTATGGCAATGGGAGCGCAATAGTGACTCTCCTTACCAGGAAACAACTCTTGCTCGTAGGACCAGAAACTACATGTGATTCAACTCCATTTCTGACTGGAAAACAAACACTAGCTTGCCGTAAAAGAAACACACTCTGCTTTTGAGAAAAGAGCACACTCTAATCTACTGTGTTTCCTGTAGGCCAGAAGAGTGAGTTTGCTCAGAACAAAAGAAGTATGCTTCCTACACACACGTGCCATATCTAGTTCAACTCTGCTTAGGAAACTGACAAGAACAGTAGCTTCTCTTCAGTCCAGTACACTGTACTTGCTGGGTACAGACACGAGTGCTATTTGCACCTGTATGGCAATAGGAGCGCAATAGTGACTCTTCTTACCAGAAAACAACTCTTGCTCATAGGAACAAAACTTGCTTGTGATTCAACTCCATTTCTGACTTCTAAACAACCACTAGCTCGCCTTACAAGAAACACACTCTGCTTTTGTAAAAAAGGCTCTCTCTACTCTACTGTGTTTCCTATAGGGCCAGAACAGTGAGCTTGCTTAGAACAAAAGAACTGTGCTTCCTACACACACAGGCCATATCTAGTTCAACTCTGCTTAGGAAACTGACAAGAACAGTAGCTTCTATTCATTCCAGTAAACTGTACTTGCTGGGAACAGACATGAGTGCTATTTGCACTGTGTATGACAAAGGGAGCTCAATAGTGACTCTTCTTACCAGAAAAAAACTCTTGCTCAGAGGACCAGAAATTGCATGTCATTCAACTCCATTTCTGAAAGGGAAACAAACACTAGCTCGCCTTACAAGAAATACACTCTGCTTTTGAGAAAAGAGCACTCTTCTACTCTACTTTGTTTCCTATAGGGCCAGAAGAGTGAGCTTGCTCAGAACAAAATAACTGTGCTTCCTACACACACGGACAATATCGAGTTCAACTCTGCTTAGGAAACTGACAAGAACAGTAGCTTCCCTTCAGTCCAGTACACTGTACTGGCTGGAAACAGACCCAAGTGCTATTTGCACTGTGTATGGTAATGGGAGCTCAATAGTGACTCTCCTTACCAGAAAACTACTCTTGCTCATAGGACCAGAAACTGCATGTGATTCAACTCCATTTCTGACTGTGAAACAAACACTAGCTCGCCTTACAAGAAACACACTCTGCTTTTGAGAAAAGAGCACTCTTCTACTCTACTGTGTTTCCTATAGGGCCAGGACAGTGAGCTTGCTCAGAACAAAAGAACTGTACTTCGTACACACACGGGTCATATCTAGTCAACTCTGCTTAGGAAACTGACAAGAACAGTAGCTTCTCTTCAGTCCAGTACACTGTACTTGCTGGAAACAGACGCAAGTGCTCTTTGTATTGTGTATGGTAATGAGAGCTCAATAGTGTCTCTTCTTACCAGAAAACAAGTCTTGCTCGTAGGACCAGAAACTGCATGTGATTCAACTCCATTTCTGACTGGGAAACAAACACTAGCTCGCCTAGGAAGAAACACACTCTGATTTTGAGAAAAGAGCACACTTCTAATCTACTGTGTTTCCTATAGGTCCAGAAAAGTGAGCTTGCTCAGAACAAAAGAATTGAGCTTCGTACACACACGGACCATATCTAGTTCAACTCTGCTTAGGAAACTGAAGAGAACAGTAGCTTCTCTTCAGTCCAGTACACTGTACTTGCTGGGAACAGACGCAAGTGCTCTTTGTACTGTGTCTGGTAATTGGAGCGCAATAGTGACTCTCCTTACCAGAAAACAACTCTTGCTCGTAGGACCAGAAACTGCATTTGATTCAACTCCATATCTGACTGGGAAACAAACGCTAGCTTGTCTTAAAAGAAACACACTCTGCTTTTGAGAAAAGATCACACTCTAATCTACTGTGTTTCCTGTAGGCCAGAAGAGTGAGCTTGCTCAGAACAAAAGAAGTGTGCTTCCTACACACACGGGCCATATCTATTTCAACTCTGCTTAGGAAACTGACAAGAATTGTAGCTTCTCTTCAGTCCAGTACACTGTACTTGCTGGGAACAGACACGAGTGCTATTTGCACTCTGTATGGCAATGGGAGCGCAATAGTGACTCTTCTTAGCAGAAAACAACTCTTGCTCCTAGGAACAAAACCTGCTTGTGATTCAACTCCATTTCTGACTTGGAAACAAACACTAGCTCGCCTTACAAGAAACACACTCTGCTTTTGAAAAAAGAGCTCTCTTCTACTCTACTGTGTTTCCTATAGGGCCAGAACAGTGAGCTTGCTCAGAACAAAAGAACTGTGCTTCCTACACACACGGGCCATATCTAGTTCAACTCTGCTTAGGAAACTGACAAGAACAGTAGCTTCTCTTCAGTATAGTACACTGTACTTGCTGGGAACAGACCCGAGTGCTATTTGCACTGTGTATGGCAATGGGAGCTCAATAGTGACTCTCCTTACCAGAAAACAACTCTTGCTCGTAGGACCAGAAACTGCATGTGATTCAACTCCATTTCTGACTGGGAAACAAACACTAGCTCGCCTTACAAGAAACACAATCTGCTTTTGAGAAAAGAGCACTCTTCTACTCTGCAGTGTTTCCTATAGGGCCAGAACAGTGAGCTTGCTCAGAGCAAAAGAACTGTGCTTCTTACACACACGGGTCATATCTAGTTCAACTCTGCTTAGGAAACTGACAAGAACAGTAATTTCTCTTCAGTCCAGTACACTGTACTTGCTGGGAACAGACGGGAGTGCTCTTTGCACTTTGTATGCTAATTGGAGCACAATAGTGACTCTCTTACCAGAAAACAACTCTTGCTCATAGGACCAAAAACTGCATGTGATTCAACTCCATTTCTGACTGGGAAACAAACTCTAGCTCGCCTTACAAGAAACACACTCTGCTTTTGAGAAAAGAGCACACTTCTACTCTACTGTGTTTCCTATAGGGCCAGAACAGTGAGCTTGCTCAGAAGAAAAGAACTGTGTTCCTACACACGGGCCATATCTAGTTCAACTCAGCATAGGAAACTGACAAGAACAGTAGCTTCTCTTCAGTCCAGTACACTGTAGTTGCTCGGAACAGCCGCGAGTTCTCTTTGCCCTGTGTATGGCAATGGGAGCGCAATAGTGACTCTTCTTACCAGAAAACAACTCTTGCTCGTAGGACCAAAAACTGCATGTGACTCAAATCCATTTCTGACTGGGAAACAAACACTAGCTCTCCTTACAAGAAACACACTCTGCTTTTGAAAAAAGAGCACTCTTCTACTCTACTGTGTTTCCTATAGGGCCAGAACAGTGAGCTTGCTCAGAAGAAAAGAACTGTGTTCCTACACACACGGGCCATATCTAGTTCAACTCTGCTTAGGAAACTGACAAGAACAGTAGCTTCTCTTCAGTCCAGTACACTCTACTTGCTGGAATCAGACCCGAGTGCTATTTGCACTGTGTATGGCAATGGGAGCTCAGTAGTGACTCTCCTTACCAGAAAACAACTCTTGCTCGTAGGACCAGAAACTGCATGTGATTCAAATCCATTTCTGACTGGGAAACAAACACTAGCTCGCCTTACAAGAAACACAATCTGCTTTTGAGAAAAGAGCACTCTTCTACTCTACAGTGTTTCCTATAGGGCCAGAACAGTGAGCTTGCTCAGAGCAAAAGAACTGTGCTTGTTACACACACGGGTCATATCTAGTTCAACTCTGCTTAGGAAACTGACAAGAACAGTAATTTCTCTTCAGTCCAGTACACTGTACTTGCTGGGAACAGACGGGAGTGCTCTTTGCACTTTGTATGCTAATTGGAGCACAATAGTGACTCTCTTACCAGATAACAACTCTTGCTCATAGGACCAAAAACTGCATGTGATTCAACTCCATTTCTGACTGGGAAACGAACTCTAGCTCGCCTTACAAGAAACACACTCTGCTTTTGAGAAAAGAGCAAACTTCTAATCTACTGTGTTTCCTTTAGGGCCAGAAAAGTGAGCTTGCTCAGAACAAAAGAACTGTGCTTTCTACACACACGGGCCATATCTAGTTAAACTTTGCTTAGGAAACTGACAAGAACAGTAGCTTCTCTTCAGTCCAGTACACTGTACTTGCTGGGAACAGACGCGAGTGGTATTTGCATTGTGTATGGCAATGAGATCGCAACAGTGACTCTCCTTACCACAAAACAATTCTTGTTCGTAGGAACAGAAACTGCATGTGATTCAACTCCATTTCTGACTAGGAAACAAACACTAGCTCGCCTTACAAGAAACACACTCTGCTTTTGAGAAAAGAGCACTCTTCTACTCTACTGTGTTTCCTATAGGGCCAGAACAGTGAGCTTGCTCATAACAAAGAACTGTGCTTGTTACACACACGGGTCATATCTAGTTCAACTCTGCTTAGGAAACTGACAAGAACAGTAGCTTCTCTTCAGTCCAGTACACTGTACTTGCTGGGAAGAGACGCGAGTGCTCTTTGTACTTTGTATGCTAATGGGAGCACAGTAGTGACTCTCTTACCAGAAAACAACTCTTGCTCATAGGACCAGAAACTGCATGTGATTCAACTCCATTTTTGACTGGGAAACAAACACTAGCTCGCCTTGAAAGAAAAACACTCTGCTTTTAAGAAAGGAGCACTCTACTACTCTACTGTGTTTCCTATAGGGCCAGAACAGTGAGCTTGATCAGAACAAAAGAACTGTGCTTCGTACACACCCGGGTCAAATCTAGTTCAACTCTGCTTAGGAAACTGACAAGAACAGTAATTTCTCTTCAGTCCAGTTCACTGTACTTGCTGGGAATAGACGCAAGTGCTCTTTGTACTGTGTATGGCAATGGAAGCACAATAGTGACTCTCCTTACCAGAAAACAACTCTTGCTCATAGGACCAAAAACTGCATGTGATTCAACTCCATTTCTGACTGGAAACAAACACTAGCTCATCTTACAAGAAACACACTCTGCTTTCGAGAAAAGAGCACACTTCTAATCTACTGTGTTTCCTATAGGGCGAGAACAGTGAGCTTGCTCAGAACAAAAGAACTGTGCTTCGTACACACCCGGTTCATATCTAGTTCAACTGTGTTTAGGAAACTGACAAGAACAGTAATTTCTCTTCAGTCCAGTACACTGTACTTGCTGGGAACAGATGCGAGTGCTATTTGCACTGTGTATGATAATGGAAGCACAATAGTGACTCTCCTTACCAGAAAACGAATCTTGCTCGTAGGACCAAAAACTGCATGTGATTCAACTCCATTTCTGACTGGGAAACAAACACTAGCTTGCCTTACAAGAAACAAACTCTGCTTTTGAGAAAAGAACACACTCTAATCTACTGTGTTTCCTATAGGCCAGAAGAGTGAGCTTGCTCAGAACAAAAGAACTGTGCTTCCTACACACACGGGCCATATCTAGTTCAACTCTGCTTAGGAAACTCACAAGAACAGTAGCTTCTCTTCAGTCCAGTACACTGTACTTGCTGGGAACAGACGCGAGTGCTCTTTGCCCTGTGTATGGCAATGGGAGCGCAATAGTGACTCTCCTTACCAGAAAACAACTCTTGCTCGTAGGACCAAAAACTGCATGTGATTCAAATCCATTTCTGACTGGGAAATAAACACTAGCTCGCCTTACAAGAAACACAATCTGCTTTTGAGAAAAAAGCACTCTTCTACTCTACTGTGTTTCCTACAGGGCCAGAACAGTGAGCTTGCTCATAACAAAAGAACTGTGCTTCTTACACACACGGGTCATATCTAGTTCAACTCTGCTTAGGAAACTGACAAGAACAGTAGCTTCTCTTCAGTCCAGTACACTGTACTTGCTGGAAACAGACGCGAGTGCTCTTTGCACTTTGTATGGTAATGGGAGCGCAATAGTTACTCTCCTTACCAGAAAACAAATCTGGCTCATAGGAACAAAAACTGCATGTGATTCAACTCCATTTCTGACTGGGAAACAAACTTTAGCTTGCCTTACAAGAAACACACTCTGCTTTTGAAAAAAGAGCACTCTTCTTCTCTACTGTGTTTCCTATAGGGCCAGAAGAGTGAGCTTGCTCAGAACAAAAGAACTGTGCTTCCTACACACACGGGACATATCTAGTTCAACTCTGCTTATGAAACTGACAAGAACAGTAGCTTCTCTTCAGTCCAGTACACTGTACTTTCAGGAAACAGACCCGAGTGCTATTTGCACTGTGTATGGCAATGGGAGCGCAATAGTGACTCTCCTTACCAGAAAACAACTCTTGCTCGTAGGACCAGAAACTGCATATGATTCAACTCCATTTCTGACTGGGAAACAAACACTAGCTCGCCTTACAGGAAACACACTCTGCTTTTGAAAAAAGAGCACTCTTCTTCTCTACTGTGTTTCCTATAGGGCCAGAACAGTGAGCTTGCTCATAACAAGAGAACTGTGCTTCTTACACACATGGTTCATATCTAGTTCAACTCTGCTTAGGAAACTGACAAGAACAGTAGCTTCTCTTCAGTCCAGTACACTGTACTTGCAGGAACAGACGCGAGTGCTCTTTGTACTGTGTATGGTAAAGGGAGCGTAATAGTGACTCTCCTTACCAGAAAACAACTCTTGCTCGTAGGACCAAAAACTGCATGTCATTCAACTCCATTTCTGACTGGGAAACAAACACTAGCTCGCCTTACATGAAACACACTCTGCTTTTGAGAAATGAGAACTCTTCTACTCTACTGTGTTTCCTATAGGGCCAGAACAGTGAGCTTTCTCAGAACAAAAGAACTGTGCTTCCTACACATACAGGCCATATCTAGTTCAGTCTGCTTAGGAAACTGACAAGAACAGTAGCTTCTCTTCAGTCCAGTACACTGAACTTGCTGGGAACAGACGCGAGTGCTATTTGCACTGTGTATGGCAATGGGAGCACAATAGTGACTCTTCTTAGCAGAAAACAACTCTTGCTCGTAGGACCAAAAACTGCATGTGATTCAACTCCTTTTCTGACTGGGAAACAAACACTAGCTTGCCTTCCAAGAAACACACTCTGCTTTTGAGAAAAGAGCACTCTTCTACTCTACTGTGTTTCCTATAGGGCCAGAATAGTGAGCTTGCTCAGAACAAAAGAACTGTGCTTCCTACACATACGGGCCATATCTAGTTCAGTCTGCTTAGGAAACTGACAAGAACAGTAGCTTCTCTTCAGTCCAGTACACTGAACTTGCTGGGAACAGACGCGAGTGCTATTTGCACTGTTTATGGCAATGGGAGCGCAACAATGACTCTCCTTACCAGAAAACAACTCTTGCTCGTAGGACCAGAAACTGCATGTGATTCAACTCCATTTCTGACTGGGAAACAAACACTAGCTTGCCTTACAAGAAACACACTCTGCTTTTGAGAAAAGAGCACACTCTAATCTACTGTGTTTCCTATAGGGCCAGGAGAGTGAGCTTGCTCAGAACAAAAGAACTGTGCTTCCTACACACACGGACCATATGAAGTTAAACTCTGCTTAGGAAACTGACAAGAACAATAGCTTCTCTTCAGTCCAGTACACTGTACTTGCAGGAAACCGACCCGAGTGCTATTTGCACTGTGTATGGCAATGGGAGCACAATAGTAACTCTCCTTACCGGAAAACAACTCTTGCTCGTAGGACCAAAAACTGCATGTGATTCAAATCCATTTCTGACTGGGAAATAAACACTAGCTCGTCTTACAAGAAACACACTCTGCTTTTGAGAAAAGAGCACTCTTCTACTCTACTGTGTTTCCTACAGGGCCAGGACAGTGAGCTTGCTCAGAACAAAAGAACTGTGCTTCCTACACACACGGGACATATCTAGTTCAACTCTGCTTAGGAAACTGACAAGAACAGTAGCTTCTCTTCAGTCCAGTACACTGTACTTGCTAGGAATAGACGCAAGTGCTCTTTGTACTGTGTATGGTAATGGGAGCGCAATAGTAACTCTCCTTACCAGAAAACAACTCTTGCTCATAGGACCAGAAACTGCATGTGATTCAACTCCATTTCTGACTAGGAAACAAACACTAGCTCGTCTTACAAGAAACACACTCTGCTTTTGAGAAAAGAGCACTCTTCTACTCTACTGTGTTTCCTACAGGGCCAGGACAGTGAGCTTGCTCAGAACAAAAGAACTGTGCTTCCTACACACACGGGACATATCTAGTTCAACTCTGCTTAGGAAACTGACAAGAACAGTAGCTTCTCTTCAGTCCAGTACACTGTACTTGCTAGGAATAGACGCAAGTGCTCTTTGTACTGTGTATGGTAATGGGAGCGCAATAGTAACTCTCCTTACCAGAAAACAACTCTTGCTCATAGGACCAGAAACTGCATGTGATTCAACTCCATTTCTGACTAGGAAACAAACACTAGCTCGCCTTACAAGAAACACACTCTGCTTTTGAGAAAAGAGCACTCTTCTACTCTACTGTGTTTCCTATAGGGCCAGAAGAGTGAGGTTGCTCAGAACAAAAGAACTGTCCTTCGTACACACACGGGTCATATCTAGTTCAACTCTGCTTAGGAAACTGACAAGAACAGCAGCTTCTCTTCAATCCAGTACACTGTACTTGCTGGGAACAGACGCGAGTGCTATTTGCACTGTGTATATCAATGGGAGCCCAAAAGTGACTCTCCTTACCAGAAAACAACTCTTGCTCGTAGGACCAAAACCTGCATGTGATTCAAATCCATTTCTGACTGGGAAAAAAACACTAGCTCGCCTTACAAGAAACACACTCTGCTTTTGAGAAAAGAGCACTCTTCTACTCTACTGTGTTTCCTATAGGGCCAGAACAGTGAACTTGGTCATAACAAAAGAACTGTGCTTCTTACACACACGGGTTATATCTAGTTCAAGTATGCTTTGGAAACTGACAAGAACAGTAGCTTCTCCTCAGTACAGTACACTGTAATTGCTGGGAACAGACGCGAGTGCTCTTTTCACTTTGTATGGTAAAGGGATCGAAATAGTGACTCTCCTTACCAGAAAACAACTCTTGCTCTTAGGACCAAAAACTGCATGTGATTCAACTCCATTTCTGACTGGGAAACCAACTCTAGCTCGCCTTACAAGAAACACACTCTGCTTTTGAGAAAAGAGCACTCTTCTACTCTACTGTGTTTCCTATAGGGCCAGGACAGTGACCTTGCTCAAATCAAAGAATTGTGCTTTGTACACACACTGGTCATATCTAGTTCAACTCTGCTTAGGAAACTGACAAGAACAGTAGCTTCTCTTCAGTCCAGTACACTGTACTTGCTGGGAACAGACGCGAGTGCTCTTTGTACTGTGTGGTAAAGGGAGCGTAATAGTGACTCTCCTTACCAGAAAACAACTCTTGCTCGTAGGACCCGAAACTGCATGTCATTCAACTCCATTTCTGACTGGGAAACAAACACTAGCTCGCCTTACAAGAAACACACTCTGCTTTGGAGAAAAGTGCACACTCTAATCTACTGTGTTTCCTATAGGGCCAGAAGAGTGAGCTTGCTCAGAACAAAAGAACTGTGCTTCCTAAACACACGGGCCATATCTAGTTCAACTCTGCTTAGGAAACTGACAAGAACAGTAGCTTCTCTTCAGTCCAGTACACTGTACTTGCAGGAAACAGACCCGAGTGCTATTTGCACTGTGTATGGCAATGGGAGCACATTAGTAACTCTGCTTACCAGAAAACAACTCTTGCTCATAGGACCAAATACTGCATGTGATTCAAATCCATTTCTGACTGGGAAATAAACACTAGCTCGTCTTACAAGAAACACACTCTGCTTTTGAGAAAAGAGCACTCTTCTACTCTACTGTGTTTCCTATAGGGCCAGGACAGTGAGCTTGCTCAGAACAAAAGAACTGTGCTTCATACACACACGGGACATATCTAGTTCAACTCTGCTTAGGAAACTGACAAGAACAGTAGCTTCTCTTCAGTCCAGTACACTGTACTTGCTAGGAACAGACTCGAATGCTCTTTGTACTGTGTATGGTAATGGGAGCACAATAGTGACTCTCCTTACCAGAAAACAACTCTTGCTCGTAGGACCAGAAACTGCATGTGATTCAACTCCATTTCTGACTGGGAAACAAACACTAGCTCGCCTTACAAGAAACACACTCTGCTTTTGAGAAAAGAGCACTCTTCTACTCTACTGTGTTTCCTATAGGGCCAGGAGAGTGAGGTTGTTCAGAACAAAAGAACTGTCCTTCGTACACACACGGGTCATATCTAGTTCAACTCTGCTTAGGAAACTGACAAGAACAGTAGCTTCTCTTCAATCCAGTACACTGTACTTGCTGGGAACAGACGCGAGTGCTATTTGCACTGTGTATGGCAATGGGAGCACAATAGTGACTCTCCTTACCAGAAAACAACTCTTGCTCGTAGGACCAAAACCTGCATGTGATTCAAATCCATTTCTGACTGGGAAATAAACACTAGCTTGCCTTACAAGAAACACAATCTCCTTTTGAGAAAAGAGCACTCTTCTGCTCTACTGTGTTTCCTATAGGGACAGAACATTGAGCTTTGTCATAACAAAAGAACTGTGCTTCTTATACACACGGGTTATATCTAGTTCAAGTCTGCTTAGGAAACTGACAAGAACAGTAGCTTCTCTTCAGTACAGTACACTGTAATTGCTGGGAACAGACGCGAGTGCTCTTTGCACTTTGTAAGGTAAAGGGAGCGAAATATTGACTTTCCTTACCAGAAAACAACTCTTGCTCTTAGGACCAAAAACTGCATGTGATTCAACTCCATTTCTGCCTGGGAAACAAACTCTAGCTTGCCTTACAAGAAACACACTCTGCTGTTGAGAAAAGAGCACTCTTCTAATCTACTGTGTTTCCTATAGGGCCAGAACAGTGAGCTTGCTCAGAACAAAAAAACTGTGCTTCCTACACACGGGCCATATCTAGTTCAACTCTGCTTAGGAAACTGACAAGAACAGTAGCTACTCTACAGTCCAGTACACTGTACTTGCTGGGAACAGACGCGAGTGCTATTTGCACTGTGTATGGCAATGGGAGCTCAATAGTGACTCTCCTTACCAGAAAACAACTCTTGCTTGTAGGACCTGAAACTACATGTGATTCAACTCCATTTCTGAGGGGAAACAAAAACTAGCTCACCTTACAAGAAACAAACTCTGCTTTTGAGAAAAGAGCACTCTTCTACTCTACTGTGTTTCCTATAGGGCCAGGACAGTGAGCTTGCTCAAATCAAAAGAACTGTGCTTCGTACACACACGGGTCATATCTAGTTCAACTCTGCTTAGGAAACTGACAAGAACAGTAGCTTCTCTTCAGTCCAGTACACTGTACTTGCTAGGAACAGACGCGAGTGCTCTTTGTACTGTGTATGGTAATGGGAGCGCAATAGTGACTCTCCTTACCAGAAAACAACTCTTGCTCGTAGGACCAGAAACTGCATGTGATTCAACTCCATTTCTGACTAGGAAACAAACACTAGCTCGCCTTACAAGAAACACACTCTGCTTTTGAGAAAAGAGCACTCTTCTACTCGACTGTGTTTCCTATAGGGCCAGAACAATGAGCTTGCTCAGAACAAAAGAACTGTGCTTCCTACACATATGGGCCATATCTAGTTCAACTCTGCTTAGGAAACTGACAAGAACAGTAGCTTCTCTTCAATCCAGTACACTGTACTTGCTGGGAACAGACGTGAGTGCTATTTGCACTATGTATGGCAATGGGAGCTCAATAGTGACTCTCCTTACCAGAAAACAACTCTTGCTCGTAGGACCAAAACCTGCATGTGACTCAAATCCATTTCTGACTGGGAAATAAACTCTAGCTTGCCTTACAAGAAACACAATCTCCTTTTGAGAAAAGAGCAATCTTCTACTCTTGTGTTTCCTATAGGGCGAGAACAGTGAGCTTGGTCATAACAAAAGAACTGTGCTTCTTACACACACGGGTTATATCTAGTTCAAGTCTGCTTAGGAAACTGACAAGAACAGTAGCTTCTGTTCAGTACAGTACACTGTAATTGCTCGGAACAGACGCGAGTGCTCTTTGCACTTTGTATGGTAAAGGGAGCGAAATAGTGACTCTCCTTACCAGAAAACAACTCTTGCTCTTAGGACCAAAAACTGCATGTGATTCAACTCCATTTCTGACTGGGAAACCAACTCTAGCTCGCCTTAAAGAAACACACTCTGCTTTTGAGAAAAGAGCACTCTTCTAATCTACTGTGTTTCCTATAGGGCCAGAACAGTGAGCTTGCTCAGAACAAAAGAACTGTGCTTCCTACACATACGGGCCATATCTAGTTCAGTCTGCTTAGGAAACTGACAAGAACAGTAGCTTCTCTTCAGTCCAGTACACTGAACTTGCTGGGAACAGACGCGAGTGCTATTTGCACTGTTTATGGCAATGAGAGCGCAACAATGACTCTCCTTACCAGAAAACAACTCTTGCTCGTAGGACCCGAAACTGCACGTGATTGAACTCCATTTCTGACTGGGAAACAAACACTAGCTCGCTGTACAAGAAACACACTCTGCTTTTGAGAAAAGTGCACACTCTAATCTACTGTGTTTCCTATAGGGCCAGAAGAGTGAGCTTGCTCAGAACAAAAGAACTGTGCTTCCTAAACACACGGGCCATATCTAGTTCAACTCTGCTCAGGAAACTGACAAGAACAGTAGCTTCTCTTCAGTCCAGTACACTGTACTTGCAGGAAACAGACCCGAGTGCTATTTGCACTGTGTATGGCAATGGGAGCACAATAGTAACTCTGCTTACCAGAAAACAACTCTTGCTCGTAGGACCAAAAACTGCATGTGATTCAAATCCATTTCTGACTGGGAAATAAACATTAGCTCGTCTTACAAGAAACACACTCTGCTTTTGAGAAAAGAGCACTCTTCTACTCTACTGTGTTTCCTATAGGGCCAGAAGAGTGAGGTTGTTCAGAACAAAAGAACTGTCCTTCGTACACACACGGGTCATATCTAGTTCAACTCTGCTTAGGAAACTGACAAGAACAGTAGCTTCTCTTCAATCCAGTACACTGTACTTGCTGGGAACAGACGCGAGTGCTATTTGCACTGTGTATGGCAATGGGAGCGCAATAGTGACTCTCCTTACCAGAAAACAACTCTTGCTCGTAGGACCAAAACCTGCATGTGATTCAAATCCATTTCTGACTGGGAAATAAACACTAGCTTGCCTTACAAGAAACACAATCTCTTTTTGAGAAAAGAGCACTCTTCTACTCTACTATGTTTCCTATAGGGCCAGAACAGTGAGCTTGGTCATAACAAAAGAACTGTGCTTCTTACACACACGGGTTATATCTAGTTCAAGTCTGCTTAGGAAACTGACAAGAACAGTAGCTTCTGTTCAGTACAGTACACTGTAATTGCTGGAAACAGACGCGAGTGCTCTTTGCACTTTGTAAGGTAAAGGGAGCGAAATAGTGACTTTCCTTACCAGAAAACAACTCTTGCTCTTAGGACCAAAAACTGCATGTGATTCAACTCCATTTCTGCCTGGGAAACAAACTCTAGCTTGCCTTACAAGAAACACACTCTGCTGTTGAGAAAAGAGCACTCTTCTAATCTACTGTGTTTCCTATAGGGCCAGAACAGTGAGCTTGCTCAGAACAAAAAAACTGTGCTTCCTACACACGGGCAATATCTAGTTCAACTCTGCTTAAGAAAATGACAAGAACAGTAGCTACTCTACAGTCCAGTACACTGTACTTGCTGGGAACAGACACGAGTGCTATTTGCACTGTGTATGGCAATGGGAGCTCAATAGTGACTCTCCTTACCAGAAAACAACTCTTGCTTGTAGGACCTGAAACTACATGTCATTCAACTCCATTTCTGAGGGGAAACAAAAACTAGCTCACCTTACAAGAAACAAACTCTGCTTTTGAGAAAAGAGCACTCTTCTACTCTACTGTGTTTCCTATATGGCCAGGACAGTGAGCTTGCTCAAATCAAAAGAACTGTGCTTCGTACACACGGGTCATATCTAGTTCAACTCTGCTTAGGAAACTGACAAGAACAGTAGCTTCTCTTCAGTCCAGTACACTGTACTTGCTGGGAACAGACGCGAGTGCTATTTGCACTGTGTATGGCAATGGGAGTAAAATAGTGACTCTCATTACCAGAAAACAATTCTTGTTCATAGGACAAGAAACTGCATGTGATTCAACTCCATTTCTTACTGGGAAACAAACACTAGCTCGCCTTACAAGAAACACACTCTGCTTTTGAGAAAAGAGCACTCTTCTACTCTACTGTGTTTCCTATAGGGTCAGAACAATGAGATTGCTCAGAACAAAAGAACTGTGCTTCCTACACACACGGGCCATATCTAGTTCAACTCTGCTTAGGAAACTGACAAGAACAGTAGCTACTTTTCAGTCCAGTACACTGTACTTGCTGGGAACAGACGCGAGTGCTCTTTGCACTCCGTATGGCAATGTGAGCTCAATAGTGACTCTCCTTACCAGAAAACAACTCTTGCTCGTAGGACCAGAAACTGCATGTCATTCAACTCCATTTCTGACTGGGAAACAAACACTCACTCGCCTTACAAGAAACACACTCTGCTTTTGAGAAAAGAGCACTCTTCTACTCTTCTGTGTTTCCTATAGGGCCAGAACTGTGTGCTTGCTCAGAACAAAAGAACTGTGCTTCCTACACACACAGGCCATATCTAGTTCAACTCTGCTTAGGAAACTGACAAGAACTGTAGCTTCTCTTCAGTCCAGTACACTGTACTTGCTGGGAAGAGACGCGAGTGCTCTTTGCACTGTGTATGGCAATGGGAGCGCAATAGTGACTCTCCTTACCAGAAAACAACTCTTGCTCGTAGGACCAAAACCTGCATGTGATTCAAATCCATTTCTGACTGGGAAATAAACACTAGCTTGCCTTACAAGAAACACAATCTCCTTTTGAGAAAAGAGCACTCTTCTACTCTACTCTGTTTCCTATAGGGCCAGAACAGTGAGCTTGGTCATAACAAAATAACTGTGCTTCTTACACACTCGGGTTATATCTAGTTCAAGTCTGCTTAGGAAACTGACAAGAACAGTAGCTTCTCTTCAGTACAGTACACTGTAATTTCTGGGAACAGACGCGAGTGCTCTTTGCACTTTGTATGGTAAAGGGAGCGAAATAGTGACTTTCCTTACCAGAAAATAAATCTTGCTCTTAGGACCAAAAACTGCATGTGATTCAACTCCATTTCTGACTGGGAAACAAACTCTAGCTCGCCTTACAAGAAACACACTCTGCTTTTGAGAAAAGAGCACTCTTCTAATCTACTGTGTTTCCTATAGGGCCAGAACAGTGAGCTTGCTCAGAATAAAAAAACTGTGCTTCCTACACACACGGGCCATATCTAGTTCAACTCTGCTTAGAAAACTGACAAGAACAGTAGCTACTCTACAGTCCAGTACACTGTACTTGCTGGGAACAGACGCGAGTGCTATTTGCACTGTGTATGGCAATGGGAGCTCAATAGTGACTCTCCTTACCAGAAAACAACTCTTGCTCGTAGGACCTGAAACTACATGTCATTCAACTCCATTTCTGAGAGGAAACAAACACTAGCTCACCTTACAAGAAACAAACTCTGCTTTTGAGAAAAGAGCACTCTTCTACTCTACTGTGTTTCCTATAGGGCCAGGACAGTGAGCTTGCTCAAATCAAAAGAACTGTGCTTCGTACACACACGGGTCATATCTAGTTCAACTCTGCTTAGGAAACTGACAAGAACAGTAGCTTTTCTTCAGTCCTGTACACTGTACTTGCTGGGAACAGACGCGAGTGCTATTTACACTGCCTATGGCAATGGGAGTAAAATAGTGACTCTCATTACCAGAAAACAATTCTTGTTCGTAGGACCAGAAACAGCATGTGACTCAACTCCATTTCTTACTGGGAAACAAACACTAGCTCGCCTTACAAGAAACACACTCTGCTTTTGAAAAAGAGCACTCTTCTACTCTACTGTTTTTCCTATAGGGCCAGGACAGTGAGCTTGCTCAAATCAAAAGAACTGTGCTTCGTACACACACGGGTCATATCTAGTTCAACTCTGCTTAGGAAACTGACAAGAACAGTAGCTTTTCTTCAGTCCTGTACACTGTACTTGCTGGGAACAGACGCGAGTGCTATTTGCACTTTGTATGGCAATGGGAGTAAAATAGTGACTCTCATTACCAGAAAACAATTCTTGTTCATAGGACCAGAAACTGCATGTGATTCAACTCCATTTCTTACTGGGAAACAAACACTAGCTCGCCTTACAAGAAACACACTCTGCTTTTGAGAAAAGAGCACTCTTCTACTCGACTTGTTTCCTATAGTGCCAGAACAATGAGCTTGCTCAGAACAAAAGAACTGTGCTTCCTACACATATGAGCCATATCTAGTTCAACTCTGCTTAGGAAACTGACAAGAACAGTAGCTTCTCTTCAGTCCAGTACACTGTACTTGCTGGGAACAGACCCGAGTGCTATTTGCACTGTGTATGGCAATGGGAGCACAACAATGACTCACCTTACCAGAAAACAACTCTTGCTCGTAGGACCAGAAACTGCATGTGATTCAACTCAATTTCTGATTTGGAAACAAACACTAGCTCGTCTTGCAAGAAAAACAATCTGCTTTTGAGAAAGGAGCACTCTATTACTCTACTGTGTTTCCTATAGGGCCAGAACAGTGAGCTTGCTCAGAACAACAGAACTGTGCTTCGTACACACCCGGGTCATATCTAGTTCAACTCTGCTTAGGAAACTGACAAGAACAGGAGCTTCTCTTCAGTCCAGTACACTTTAATTGCTGGGAACAGACGCGAGTGGTATTTGCACTGTGTATGGCAAAGGGAGCACAATAGTGTCTCTTCTTAGCAGAAAACAACTCTTGCTCGTAGGACCAAGAACTGCATGTCATTCAACTCCATTTCTGACTGGGAAACAAACTCTAGCTTGCCTTATAAGAAACACAATCTGCTTTTGAAAAAAGAGCACTCTTGTTCTCTACTGTGTTTCCTATAGGGCCAGAACAGTGAGCTTGCTCAGAACAAAAGAACTGTGCTTCGTACACACGGGCCATATCTAGTTCAACTCTGCTTATGAAACTGACGAGAACAGTAGCTTCTCTTCAGTCCAGTACACTGTACTTGCAGGAAACAGACCCGAGTGCTATTTGCACTGTGTATGACAATGGGAGCGCAATAGTGACTCTCCTTACCAGAAAACAACTCTTGCTCGTAGGACCAGAAACTGCATGTGATTCAACTCCATTTCTGACTGGGAAACAAACACTAGCTTGCCTTACAGGAAACACACTCTGCTTTTGAAAAAAGAGCACTCTTCTTCTCTACTGTGTTTCGTATAGGGACAAAACAGTGAGCTTGCTCATAACAAGAGAACTGTGCTTCTTACACACATGGGTCATATCTGGTTCAACTCTGCTTAAAAAACTGACAAGAACAGTAGCTTCTCTTCAGTCCAGTACACAGTACTTGCAGGAAACAGACCCGAGTGCTATTTGCACTGTGTATGGCAATGGGAGCACAATAGTAACTCTCCTTACCAGAAAACAACTCTTGCTCATAGGACCAAAAACTGCATGTGATTCAAATCCATTTCTGACTGGGAAATAAAAACTAGCTCGTCTTACAGAAACACACTCTGCTTTTGAGAAAAGAGCACTCTTCTACTCTACTGTGTTTCCTATAGGGCCAGGACAGTGAGCTTGCTCAGAACAAAAGAACTGTGCTTCGTACACACACGGGACATATCTAGTTCAACTCTGCTTAGGAAACTGACAAGAACAGTAGCTTCTCTTCAGTCCAGTACACTGTACTTGCTGAGAACAGACGCGAGTGCTCTTTGCACTGTGTATGGCAATGGGAGCGCAATAGTGACTCTCCTTACCAGAAAACAACTCTAGCTCGTAGGACCAAAACCTGCATGTGATTCAAATCCATTTCTGACTGGGAAATAAACACTAGCTTGCCTTACAAGAAACACAATCTCCTTTTGAGAAAAGAGCACTCTTCTACTCTACTCTGTTTCCTATAGGGCCAGAACAGTGAGCTTGCTCAGAACAACAGAACTGTGCTTCTTACACACACGGGTTATATCTAGTTCAAGTCTGCTTAGGAAACTGACAAGAACAGTAGCTTCTCTTCAGTACAGTACACTGTAATTTCTGGGAACAGACGCGAGTGCTCTTTGCACTTTGTATGGTAAAGGGAGCGAAATAGTGACTTTCCTTACCAGAAAATAAATCTTGCTCTTAGTACCAAAAACTGCATGTGATTCAACTCCATTTCTGACTGGGAAACAAACACTAGCTTGCCTTACAAGAAACACACTCTGCTTTTGAGAAAAGAGCACTCTTCTACTCTACTGTGTTTCCTATAGGGCCAGAATAGTGAGCTTGCTCAGAACAAAAGAACTGTGCTTCCTACACACACGGGCCATATCTAGTTCAACTCTGCTTAGGAAACTGACAAGAACAGTAGCTACTTTTCAGTCCAGTACACTGTACTTGCTGGGAACAGACGCGAGTGCTCTTTGCACTCTGTATGGCAATGTGAGCTCAATAGTGACTCTCCTTACCAGAAAACAACTCTTGCTCGTAGGACCAGAAACTGCATGTCATTCAACTCCATTTCTGACTGGGAAACAAACTCTAGCTTGCCTTATAAGAAACACACTCTGCTTTTGAAAAAAGAGCACTCTTGTTCTCTACTGTGTTTCCTATAGGGCCAGAACAGTGAGCTTGCTCAGAACAAAAGAACTGTGCTTCCTACACACACGGGCCATATCTAGTTCAACTCTGCTTATGAAACTGACAAGAACAATAGCTTCTCTTCAGTCCAGTACACTGTACTTGCAGGACACAGACCCGAGTGCTATTTGCACTGTGTATGACAATGGGAGCGCAATAGTGACTCTCCTTACCAGAAAACAACTCTTACTCGTAGGACCAGAAACTGCATGTGATTCAACTCCATTTCTGACTGGGAAACAAACACTAGCTTGCCTTACAGGAAACACACTCTGCTTTTGAAAAAAGAGCACTCTTCTTCTCTACTGTGTTTCCTATAGGGACAGAACAGTGAGCTTGCTCATAACAAGAGAACTGTGCTTCTTACACACATGGGTCATATCTGGTTCAACTCTGCTTAAAAAACTGACAAGAACAGTAGCTTCTCTTCAGTCCAGTACACTGTACTTGCTGAGAACAGACGCGAGTGCTCTTTGCACTGTGTATGGCAATGGGAGCGCAATAGTGACTCTCCTTACCAGAAAACAACTCTTGCTCGTAGGACCAAAACCTGCATGTGATTCAAATCCATTTCTGACTGGGAAATAAACACTAGCTTGCCTTACAAGAAACACAATCTCCTTCTGAGAAAAGAGCACTCTTCTACTCTACTCTGTTTCCTATAGGGCCAGAACAGTGAGCTTGGTCATAACAAAATAACTGTGCTTCTTACACACACGGGTTATATCTAGTTCAAGTCTGCTTAGGAAACGGACAAGAACAGTAGCTTCTCTTAAGTACAGTACACTGTAATTGCTGGGAAAAGACACGAGTGCTCTTTGCACTTTGTATGGTAAAGGGAGCGAAATAGTGACTTTCCTTACCAGAAAACAACTCTTGCTCTTAGGACCAAAAACTGCATGTCATTCAACTCCATTTCTGACTGGGAAACAAACTCTAGCTCGCCTTACAAGAAACACACTCTGCTTTTGAGAAAAGAGCACTCTTCTAATCTACTGTGTTTCCTATAGGGCCAGAACAGTGAGCTTGCTCAGAACAAAAAAAATGTGCTTCCTACACACACGGGCCATATCTAGTTCAACTCTGCTTAGAAAACTGACAAGAACAGTAGCTACTCTACAGTCCAGTACACTGTACTTGCTGGGAACAGACGCGAGTGCTATTTGCACTGTGTATGGCAATGGGAGCTCAATAGTGACTCTCCTTACCAGAAAACAACTCTTGCTCGTAGGACCTGAAACTACATGTCATTCAACTCCATTTCTGAGGGGAAACAAACACTAGCTCACCTTACAAGAAACAAATTCTGCTTTTGGGAAAAGAGCACTCTTCTACTCTACTGTGTTTCCTATAGTGCCAGGACAGTGAGCTTGCTCAAATCAAAAGAACTGTGCTTCGTACACACACGGGTCATATCTAGTTCAACTCTGCTTAGGAAACTGACAAGAACAGTAGCTTTTCTTCAGTCCTGTACACTGTACTTGCTGGGAACAGACGCGAGTGCTATTTGCACTGTGTATGGCAATGGGAGTAAAATAGTGACTCTCATTACCAGAAAACAATTCTTGTTCATAGGACCAGAAACTGCATGTGATTCAACTCCATTTCTGCCGGGGAAACAAACACTAGCTCGCCTTGCAAGAAAAACAATCTGCTTTTGAGAAAGGAGCACTCTACTACTCTACTGTGTTTCCTATAGGGCCAGAACAGTGTGCTTGCTCAGAACAAAAGAACTGTGCTTCGTACACACCCGGGTCATATCTAGTTCAACTCTGCTTAGGAAACTGACAAGAATAGTAGCTTCTCTTCAGTCCAGTACACTTTAATTGCTGGGAACAGACGCAAGTGCTCTTTGCTCTGTGTATGGCAATGGGAGCACAATAGTGACTCTCCTTACCAGAAAACAACTCTTGCTCGTAGGACCAGAAACTGCATGTCATTCAACTCCATTTCTGACTGGGAAACAAACACTCGCTCGCCTTACAAGAAACACACTCTGCTTTTGAGAAAAGAGCACTCTTCTACTCTTCTGTGTTTCCTATAGGGCCAGGACAGTGAGCTTGCTCAGAACAAAAGAACTGTGCTTCGAACACACACGGGTCATATCTAGTTCAACTCTGCTTAGGAAACTGACAGGAACAGTAGCTTCTCTTCAGTCCAGTACACTGTACTTGCTGGAAACAGACGCGAATGCTCTTTGCACTTTGTATGGTAATGGGAGCGCAATAGTTACTCTCCTTACCAGAAAACAACTCTTGCTCGTAGGACCAAAAACTGCATGTGATTCAACTCCATTTCTGACTGGGAAACAAACACTAGCACACCTTAGAAGAAACACAGTCTGCTTTTGAGAAAAGACCACTCTTCTCTACAGTGTTTCCTATAGGGCCAGAACAGTGAGCTTGCTGAGAACAAAAGAACTGTGCTTCCTACACACACCGGCCATATCTAGTTCAACTCTGCTTAGGAAACTGACAAGAACAGTAGCTTCTCTTCAGTGTAGTACACTGTACATGCTGGGAACAGACGCGCGTGCTATTTGCACTGTGTATGAAAATGGGAGCGCAATAGTGACTCTCCTTACCAGAAAACAACTCTTGCTCGTAGGACCAGAAACTGCATGTGATTCAACTCCATTTCTGAATGGGAAACAAACACTAGCTCGTCTTACGAGAAACACACTCTGCTTTTGAGAAAAGAGCACTCTTCTACTCTACTGTGTTTCCTATAGGGCCAGAACAGTGAGGTTGCTCAGAACAAAGAACTGTGCTTCCTACACACACGGGCCATATCTAGTTCAACTCTGCTTAGGAAACTGACAAGAACAGTAGCTTCTCTTCAGTCCAGTACACTGTACTTGCTGGGAACAGACGCGAGTGCTATTTGCAATGTGTATGGCAATGGGAGCACAATAGTAACTCTCCTTACCAGAAAACAACTCTTGCTCATAGGACCAAAAACTGCATGTGATTCAAATCCATTTCTGACTGGGAAATAAAAACTAGCTCGTCTTACAGAAACACACTCTGCTTTTGAGAAAAGAGCACTCTTCTACTCTACTGTGTTTCCTATAGGGCCAGGACAGTGAGCTTGCTCAGAACAAAAGAACTGTGCTTGTTACACACACGGGACATATCTAGTTCAACTCTGCTTAGGAAACTGACAAGAACAGTAGCTTCTCTTCAGTCCAGTACACTGTACTTGCTAGGAACAGACGCGAGTGCTCTTTGTACTATGTATGGTAATGGGAGCGCAATGGTGACTCTCCTTACCAGAAAACAACTCTTGCTCGTAGGACCAGAAACTGCATGTGATTCAACTCCATTTCTGACTAGGAAACAAACACTAGCTCGCCTTACAAGAAACACACTCTGCTTTTGAGAAAAGAGCACTCTTCTACTCTACTGTGTTTCCTATAGGGCTAGAACAGTCAGCTTGGTCATAACAAAAGAACTGTGCTTCTTACACACACGGGTTATATCTAGTTCAAGTCTGCTTAGGAAACTGACAAGAACAGTAGCTTCTCTTCAGTACAGTACACTGTAATTGCTGGGAACAGATGCGAGTGCTCTTTGCACTTTGTATGGTAAAGGGAGCGAAATAGTGACTCTCCTTACCAGAAAACAACTCTTGCTCTTAGGACCAAAAACTGCATGTGATTCAACTCGATTTCTGATTTGGAAACAAACACTAGCTCGTCTTGCAAGAAAAACAATCTGCTTTTGAGAAAGGAGCACTCTATTACTCTACTGTGTTTCCTATAGGGCCAGAACAGTGAGCTTGCTCAGAACAACAGAACTGTGCTTCGTACACACCCGGGTCATATCTAGTTCAACTCTGCTTAGGAAACTGACAAGAACAGGAGCTTCTCATCAGTCCAGTACACTTTAATTGCTGGGAACAGACGCGAGTGGTATTTGCACTGTGTATGGCAAAGGGAGCACAATAGTGTCTCTTCTTAGCAGAAAACAACTCTTGCTCGTAGGACCAAGAACTGCATGTGATTCAACTCCATTTCTGACTGGGAAACAAACACTAGCTTGCCTTACAAGAAACACACTCTGCTTTTGAGAAAAGAGCACTCTTCTACTCTACTGTGTTTCCTATAGGGCCAGAATAGTGAGCTTGCTCAGAACAAAAGAACTGTGCTTCCTACACACACGGGCTATATCTAGTTCAACTCTGCTTAGGAAACTGACAAGAACAGTAGCTACTTTTCAGTCCAGTACACTGTACTTGCTGGGAACAGACGCGAGTGCTCTTTGCACTCTGTATGGCAATGTGAGCTCAATAGTGACTCTCCTTACCAGAAAACAACTCTTGCTCGTAGGACCAGAAACTGCATGTCATTCAACTCCATTTCTGACTGGGAAACAAACACTAGCTTGCCTTACAAGAAACACACTCTGCTTTTGAGAAAAGAGCACTCTTTTACTCTTCTGTGTTTCCTATAGGGCCAGAACTGTGTGCTTGCTCAGAACAAAAGAACTGTGCTTCCTACACACACGGGCCATATCTAGTTCAACTCTGCTTAGGAAACTGACAAGAACAGTAGCTTCTCTTCAGTCCAGTACACTGTACTTGCTGGGAACAGACGCGAGTGCTCTTTGCACTGTGTATGACAATGGGAGCGCAATAGTGACTCTCCTTACCAGAAAACAGCTATTGCTCGTAGGACCAAAAACTGCATGTGATTCAAATCCATTTCTGACTGGGAAATAAACACTATCTCATCTTACAAGAAACACACTCTGCTTTTGAGAAAAGAGCACTCTTCTACTTTACTGTGTTTTCTATAGGTCCAGGACAGTGAGCTTGCTCAGAACAAAAGAACTGTGCTTCGAACACACACGGGTCATATCTAGTTCAACTCTGCTTAGGAAACTGACAAGAACAGTAGCTTCTCTTCAGTCCAGTACACTGTACTTGCTGAGAACAGACGCGAGTGCTCTTTGCACTTTGTATGGTAATGGAAGCGCAATAGTGACTTTCCTTACCAGAAAACAACTCTTGCTCAAAGGATCAAAAACTGCATGTGATTCAACTCCATTTCTGACTGGGAAACAAACTCTAGCTCACCTTACAAGAAATACACTTTGCTTTTGAGAAAAGAGCACTCTTCTAATCTACTGTGTTTCCTATAGGGCCAGAACAGTGAGCTTGCTCAGAACAAAAAAACTGTGCTTCCTACACACACGGGCCATATCTAGTTCAACTCTGCTTAGGAAACTGACAAGAACAGTAGCTATTCTACAGTCCAGTACACTGTACTTGCTGGGAACAGACGCGAGTGCTATTTGCACTGTGTATGGCAATGGGAGCTCAGTAGTGACTCTCCTTACCAGAAAACAACTCTTGCTCGTAGGACCTGAAACTACATGTCATTCAACTCCATTTCTGAGGGGAAACAAACACTAGCTCACCTTACAAGAAACAAACTCTGCTTTTGAGAAAAGAGCACTCTTCTACTCTACTGTGTTTCCTATAGGGCCAGGACAGTGAGCTTGCTCAAATCAAAAGAACTGTGCTTCGTACACACCCGGGTCAAATCTAGTTCAACTCTGCTTAGGAAACTGACAAGAACAGTAATTTCTCTTCAGTCCAGTTCACTGTACTTGCTGGGAATAGACGCAAGTGCTCTTTGTACTGTGTATGGCAATGGAAGCACAATAGTGACTCTCCTTACCAGAAAACAACTCTTGCTCATAGGACCAAAAACTGCATGTGATTCAACTCCATTTCTGACTGGAAACAAACACTAGCTCATCTTACAAGAAACACACTCTGCTTTAGAGAAAAGAGCACACTTCTAATCTACTGTGTTTCCTATAGGGCCAGAACAGTGAGCTTGCTCAGAACAAATGAACTGTGCTTCGTACACACCCGGGTCATATCTAGTTCAACTCTGTTTAGGAAACTGACAAGAACAGTAATTTCTCTTCAGTCCAGTACACTGTACTTGCTGGGAACAGATGCCAGTGCTCTTTGCACTGTGTATGATAATGGGAGCGCAATAGTGACTCCTCTTACCAGAAAACAACTCTTGCTCGTAGGACCAAAAACTGCATGTGATTCAACTCCATTTCTGACTGGGAAACAAACACTAGCTTGCCTTACAAGAAACACACTCTGCTTTTGAGAAAAGAGCACACTCTAATCTACTGTGTTTCCTATAGGCCAGAAGAGTGAGCTTGCTCAGAACAAAAGAACTGTGCTTCCTACACACACAGGCCATATCTAGTTCAACTCTGCTTAGGAAACTGACAAGAATAGTAGCTTCTCTTCAGTTCAGTACACTGTACTTGCTGGGAACAGATGCGATTGCTATTTGCATTGTGTATGGCAATGGGAGCACAATAGTGACTCTTCTTACCAGAAAACATCTCTTGCTCGTAGGACCAGAAACTGCATGTGACTCAAATCCATTTGTGACTGGGAAACAAACACTAGCTCGCCTTACAAGAAACACACTCTGCTGTTGAGATAAGATCACTTGTCTACTCTACTGTTTTTCCTATAGGGCCAGTACACTGAGCTTGCTCAGAACAAAAGAACTGTGCTTCCTTCACACACAGGCCATATCCAGTTCAACTCTGCTTAGGAAACTGACAAGAATAGTAGCTTCTCTTCAGTAGAGTACATTGTACTTGCTGGGAACAGACGCGAGTGCTATTTGCAATGTGTATGGCAATGGGAGTAAAATAGTGACTCTCATTACCAGAAAACAATTCTTGTTCGTAGGACCAGAAACTGCATGTGATTCAACTCCATTTCTTACTGGGAAACAAACACTAGCTCGCCTTACAAGAAACACACTCTGCTTTTGAGAAAAGAGCACTCTTCTACTCTACTGTGTTTCCTATAGGGCCAGAACAGTGAGCTTGCTCATAACAAAGAACTGTGCTTGTTACACACACGCGCCAGATCTAGTTCAACTCTGCTTAGGAAACTGACAAGAACAGTAGCTACTTTTCAGTCGAGTACACTGTACTTGCTGGGAACAGACGCGAGTGCTCTTTGCACTCTGTATGGCAATGTGAGCTCAATAGTGACTCTCCTTACCAGAAAACAACTCTTGCTCGTAGGACCAGAAACTGCATGTCATTCAACTCCATTTCTGACTGGGAAACAAACACTCGCTCGCCTTACAAGAAACACACTCTGCTTTTGAGAAAAGAGCACTCTTCTACTCTTCTGTGTTTCCTATAGGGTCAGAACTGTGTGCTTGCTCAGAACAAAAGAACTGTGCTTCCTACACACACGGGCCATATCTATTCAACTCTGCTTAGGAAACTGACAAGAACAGTAGCTTCTCTTCAGTCCAGTACACTGTACTTGCTGGGAACAGACGCGAGTGCTCTTTGTACTGTGTGGTAAAGGGAGCGTAATAGTGACTCTCTTTACCAGAAAACAACTCTTGCTCGTAGGACCCGAAACTGCATGTCATTCAACTCCATTTCTGACTGGGAAACAAACACTAGCTCGCCTTACAAGAAACACACTCTGCTTTGGAGAAAAGTGCACACTCTAATCTACTGTGTTTCCTATAGGGCCAGAAGAGTGAGCTTGCTCAGAACAAAAGAACTGTGCTTCCTAAACACACGGGCCATATCTAGTTCAACTCTGCTTAGGAAACTGACAAGAACAGTAGCTTCTCTTCAGTCCAGTACACTGTACTTGCAGGAAACAGACCCGAGTGCTATTTGCACTGTGTATGGCAATGGGAGCACATTAGTAACTCTGCTTACCAGAAAACAACTCTTGCTCATAGGACCAAATACTGCATGTGATTCAAATCCATTTCTGACTGGGAAATAAACACTAGCTCGTCTTACAAGAAACACACTCTGCTTTTGAGAAAAGAGCACTCTTCTACTCTACTGTGTTTCCTATAGGGCCAGGACAGTGAGCTTGCTCAGAACAAAAGAACTGTGCTTCATACACACACGGGACATATCTAGTTCAACTCTGCTTAGGAAACTGACAAGAACAGTAGCTTCTCTTCAGTCCAGTACACTGTACTTGCTAGGAACAGACTCGAATGCTCTTTGTACTGTGTATGGTAATGGGAGCACAATAGTGACTCTCCTTACCAGAAAACAACTCTTGCTCGTAGGACCAGAAACTGCATGTGATTCAACTCCATTTCTGACTGGGAAACAAACACTAGCTCGCCTTACAAGAAACACACTCTGCTTTTGAGAAAAGAGCACTCTTCTACTCTACTGTGTTTCCTATAGGGCCAGGAGAGTGAGGTTGTTCAGAACAAAAGAACTGTCCTTCGTACACACACGGGTCATATCTAGTTCAACTCTGCTTAGGAAACTGACAAGAACAGTAGCTTCTCTTCAATCCAGTACACTGTACTTGCTGGGAACAGACGCGAGTGCTATTTGCACTGTGTATGGCAATGGGAGCGCAATAGTGACTCTCCTTACCAGAAAACAACTCTTGCTCGTAGGACCAAAACCTGCATGTGATTCAAATCCATTTCTGACTGGGAAATAAACACTAGCTTGCCTTACAAGAAACACAATCTCCTTTTGAGAAAAGAGCACTCTTCTGCTCTACTGTGTTTCCTATAGGGACAGAACAGTGAGCTTGGTCATAACAAAAGAACTGTGCTTCTTATACACACGGGTTATATCTAGTTCAAGTCTGCTTAGGAAACTGACAAGAACAGTAGCTTCTCTTCAGTCCAGTACACTGTAATTGCTGGGAACAGACGCGAGTGCTCTTTGCACTTTGTAAGGTAAAGGGAGCGAAATATTGACTTTCCTTACCAGAAAACAACTCTTGCTCTTAGGACCAAAAACTGCATGTGATTCAACTCCATTTCTGCCTGGGAAACAAACTCTAGCTTGCCTTACAAGAAACACACTCTGCTTTTGAGAAAAGAGCACTCTTCTAATCTACTGTGTTTCCTATAGGGCCAGAAGAGTGAGCTTGCTCAGAACAAAAAAACTGTGCTTCCTACACACGGGCCATATCTAGTTCAACTCTGCTTAGGAAACTGACAAGAACAGTAGCTACTCTACAGTCCAGTACACTGTACTTGCTGGGAACAGACGCGAGTGCTATTTGCACTGTGTATGGCAATGGGAGCTCAATAGTGACTCTCCTTACCAGAAAACAACTCTTGCTTGTAGGACCTGAAACTACATGTGATTCAACTCCATTTCTGAGGGGAAACAAAAACTAGCTCACCTTACAAGAAACAAACTCTGCTTTTGAGAAAAGAGCACTCTTCTACTCTACTGTGTTTCCTATAGGGCCAGGACAGTGAGCTTGCTCAAATCAAAAGAACTGTGCTTCGTACACACACGGGTCATATCTAGTTCAACTCTGCTTAGGAAACTGACAAGAACAGTAGCTTCTCTTCAGTCCAGTACACTGTACTTGCTAGGAACAGACGCGAGTGCTCTTTGTACTGTGTATGGTAATGGGAGCACAATAGTGACTCTCCTTACCAGAAAACAACTCTTGCTCGTAGGACCAGAAACTGCATGTGATTCAACTCCATTTCTGACTAGGAAACAAACACTAGCTCGCCTTACAAGAAACACACTCTGCTTTTGAGAAAAGAGCACTCTTCTACTCGACTGTGTTTCCTATAGGGCCAGAACAATGAGCTTGCTCAGAACAAAAGAACTGTGCTTCCTACACATATGGGCCATATCTAGTTCAACTCTGCTTAGGAAACTGACAAGAACAGTAGCTTCTCTTCAATCCAGTACACTGTACTTGCTGGGAACAGACGTGAGTGCTATTTGCACTATGTATGGCAATGGGTGCTCAATAGTGACTCTCCTTACCAGAAAACAACTCTTGCTCGTAGGACCAAAACCTGCATGTGACTCAAATCCATTTCTGACTGGGAAATAAACTCTAGCTTGCCTTACAAGAAACACAATCTCCTTTTGAGAAAAGAGCACTCTTCTACTCTTGTGTTTCCTATAGGGCGAGAACAGTGAGCTTGGTCATAACAAAAGAACTGTGCTTCTTACACACACGGGTTATATCTAGTTCAAGTCTGCTTAGGAAACTGACAAGAACAGTAGCTTCTGTTCAGTACAGTACACTGTAATTGCTCGGAACAGACGCGAGTGCTCTTTGCACTTTGTATGGTAAAGGGAGCGAAATAGTGACTCTCCTTACCAGAAAACAACTCTTGCTCTTAGGACCAAAAACTGCATGTGATTCAACTCCATTTCTGACTGGGAAACCAACTCTAGCTCGCCTTAAAGAAACACACTCTGCTTTTGAGAAAAGAGCACTCTTCTAATCTACTGTGTTTCCTATAGGGCCAGAACAGTGAGCTTGCTCAGAACAAAAGAACTGTGCTTCCTACACATACGGGCCATATCTAGTTCAGTCTGCTTAGGAAACTGACAAGAACAGTAGCTTCTCTTCAGTCCAGTACACTGAACTTGCTGGGAACAGACGCGAGTGCTATTTGCACTGTTTATGGCAATGGGAGCGCAACAATGACTCTCCTTACCAGAAAACAACTCTTGCTCGTAGGACCCGAAACTGCACGTGATTGAACTCCATTTCTGACTGGGAAACAAACACTAGCTCGCTGTACAAGAAACACACTCTGCTTTTGAGAAAAGTGCACACTCTAATCTACTGTGTTTCCTATAGGGCCAGAAGAGTGAGCTTGCTCAGAACAAAAGAACTGTGCTTCCTAAACACACGGGCCATATCTAGTTCAACTCTGCTCAGGAAACTGACAAGAACAGTAGCTTCTCTTCAGTCCAGTACACTGTACTTGCAGGAAACAGACCCGAGTGCTATTTGCACTGTGTATGGCAATGGGAGCACAATAGTAACTCTGCTTACCAGAAAACAACTCTTGCTCGTAGGACCAAAAACTGCATGTGATTCAAATCCATTTCTGACTGGGAAATAAACATTAGCTCGTCTTACAAGAAACACACTCTGCTTTTGAGAAAAGAGCACTCTTCTACTCTACTGTGTTTCCTATAGGGCCAGAAGAGTGAGGTTGTTCAGAACAAAAGAACTGTCCTTCGTACACACACGGGTCATATCTAGTTCAACTCTGCTTAGGAAACTGACAAGAACAGTAGCTTCTCTTCAATCCAGTACACTGTACTTGCTGGGAACAGACGCGAGTGCTATTTGCACTGTGTATGGCAATGGGAGCGCAATAGTGTCTCTCCTTACCAGAAAACAACTCTTGCTCGTAGGACCAAAACCTGCATGTGATTCAAATCCATTTCTGACTGGGAAATAAACACTAGCTTGCCTTACAAGAAACACAATCTCTTTTTGAGAAAAGAGCACTCTTCTACTCTACTATGTTTCCTATAGGGCCAGAACAGTGAGCTTGGTCATAACAAAAGAACTGTGCTTCTTACACACACGGGTTATATCTAGTTCAAGTCTTCTTAGGAAACTGACAAGAACAGTAGCTTCTGTTCAGTACAGTACACTGTAATTGCTGGGAACAGACGCGAGTGCTCTTTGCACTTTGTAAGGTAAAGGGAGCGAAATAGTGACTTTCCTTACCAGAAAACAACTCTTGCTCTTAGGACCAAAAACTGCATGTGATTCAACTCCATTTCTGCCTGGGAAACAAACTCTAGCTTGCCTTACAAGAAACACACTCTGCTGTTGAGAAAAGAGCACTCTTCTAATCTACTGTGTTTCCTATAGGGCCAGAACAGTGAGCTTGCTCAGAACAAAAAAACTGTGCTTCCTACACACGGGCAATATCTAGTTCAACTCTGCTTAAGAAAATGACAAGAACAGTAGCTACTCTACAGTCCAGTACACTGTACTTGCTGGGAACAGACACGAGTGCTATTTGCACTGTGTATGGCAATGGGAGCTCAATAGTGACTCTCCTTTCCAGAAAACAACTCTTGCTTGTAGGACCTGAAACTACATGTCATTCAACTCCATTTCTGAGGGGAAACAAAAACTAGCTCACCTTACAAGAAACAAACTCTGCTTTTGAGAAAAGAGCACTCTTCTACTCTACTGTGTTTCCTATATGGCCAGGACAGTGAGCTTGCTCAAATCAAAAGAACTGTGCTTCCTACACACGGGTCATATCTAGTTCAACTCTGCTTAGGAAACTGACAAGAACAGTAGCTTCTCTTCAGTCCAGTACACTGTACTTGCTGGGAACAGACGCGAGTGCTATTTGCACTGTGTATGGCAATGGGAGTAAAATAGTGACTCTCATTACCAGAAAACAATTCTTGTTCATAGGACAAGAAACTGCATGTGATTCAACTCCATTTCTTACTGGGAAACAAACACTAGCTCGCCTTACAAGAAACACACTCTGCTTTTGAGAAAAGAGCACTCTTCTACTCTACTGTGTTTCCTATAGGGTCAGAAAAATGAGATTGCTCAGAACAAAAGAACTGTGCTTCCTACACACACGGGCCATATCTAGTTCAACTCTGCTTAGGAAACTGACAAGAACAGTAGCTACTTTTCAGTCCAGTACACTGTACTTGCTGGGAACAGACGCGAGTGCTCTTTGCACTCCGTATGGCAATGTGAGCTCAATAGTGACTCTCCTTACCAGAAAACAACTCTTGCTCGTAGGACCAGAAACTGCATGTCATTCAACTCCATTTCTGACTGGGAAACAAACACTCACTCGCCTTACAAGAAACACACTCTGCTTTTGAGAAAAGAGCACTCTTCTACTCTTCTGTGTTTCCTATAGGGCCAGAACTGTGTGCTTGCTCAGAACAAAAGAACTGTGCTTCCTACACACACAGGCCATATCTAGTTCAACTCTGCTTAGGAAACTGACAAGAACTGTAGCTTCTCTTCAGTCCAGTACACTGTACTTGCTGGGAAGAGACGCGAGTGCTCTTTGCACTGTGTATGACAATGGGAGCGCAATAGTGACTCTCCTTACCAGAAAACAGCTATTGCTCGTAGGACCAAAAACTGCATGTGATTCAAATCCATTTCTGACTGGGAAATAAACACTATCTCATCTTACAAGAAACACACTCTGCTTTTGAGAAAAGAGCACTCTTCTACTTTACTGTGTTTCCTATAGGTCCAGGACAGTGAGCTTGCTCAGAACAAAAGAACTGTGCTTTGAACACACACGGGTCATATCTAGTTCAACTCTGCTTAGGAAACTGACAAGAACAGTAGCTTCTCTTCAGTCCAGTACACTGTACTTCCTGGAAACAGACGCGAGTGCTCTTTGCACTTTGTATGGTAATGGAAGCACAATAGTGACTTTCCTTACCAGAAAACAACTCTTGCTCAAAGGATCAAAAACTGCATGTGATTCAACTCCATTTCTGACTGGGAAACAAACTCTAGCTCGCCTTACAAGAAACACACTCTGCTTTTGAAAAAAGAGCACTCTTCTACTTTACTGTGTTTCCTACAGGTCCAGGACAGTGAGCTTGCTCAGAACCAAAGAACTGTGCTTCGAACACACACGGGTCATATCTGGTTCAAATCTGCTTAGGAAACTGACAAGAACAGTAGCTTCTCTTCAGTCCAGTACACTGTACTTGCTGAGAACAGACGCGAGTGCTCTTTGCACTGTGTATGGCAATGGGAGCGCAATAGTGACTCTCCTTACCAGAAAACAACTCTTGCTCGTAGGACCAAAACCTGCATGTGATTCAAATCCATTTCTGACTGGGAAATAAACACTAGCTTGCCTTACAAGAAACACAATCTCCTTTTGAGAAAAGAGCACTCTTCTACTCTACTCTGTTTCCTATAGGGCCAGAACAGTGAGCTTGGTCATAACAAAATAACTGTGCTTCTTACACACACGGGTTATATCTAGTTCAAGTCTGCTTAGGAAACTGACAAGAACAGTAGCTTCTCTTCAGTACAGTACACTGTAATTTCTGGGAACAGACGCGAGTGCTCTTTGCACTTTGTATGGTAAAGGGAGCGAAATAGTGACTTTCCTTACCAGAAAATAAATCTTGCTCTTAGGACCAAAAACTGCATGTGATTCAACTCCATTTCTGACTGGGAAACAAACTCTAGCTCGCCTTACAAGAAACACACTCTGCTTTTGAGAAAAGAGCACTCTTCTAATCTACTGTGTTTCCTATAGGGCCAGAACAGTGAGCTTGCTCAGAAAAAAAAACTGTGCTTCCTACACACACGGGCCATATCTAGTTCAACTCTGCTTAGAAAACTGACAAGAACAGTAGCTACTCTACAGTCCAGTACACTGTACTTGCTGGGAACAGACGCGAGTGCTATTTGCACTGTGTATGGCAATGGGAGCTCAATAGTGACTCTCCTTACCAGAAAACAACTCTTGCTCGTAGGACCTGAAACTACATGTCATTCAACTCCATTTCTGAGAGGAAACAAACACTAGCTCACCTTACAAGAAACAAACTCTGCTTTTGAGAAAAGAGCACTCTTCTACTCTACTGTGTTTCCTATAGGGCCAGGACAGTGAGCTTGCTCAAATCAAAAGAACTGTGCTTCGTACACACACGGGTCATATCTAGTTCAACTCTGCTTAGGAAACTGACAAGAACAGTAGCTTCTCTTCAGTCCTGTACACTGTACTTGCTGGGAACAGACGCGAGTGCTATTTACACTGCCTATGGCAATGGGAGTAAAATAGTGACTCTCATTACCAGAAAACAATTCTTGTTCGTAGGACCAGAAACAGCATGTGACTCAACTCCATTTCTTACTGGGAAACAAACACTAGCTCGCCTTACAAAAAACACACTCTGCTTTTGAGAAAAGAGCACTCTTCTACTCGACTTGTTTCCTATAGTGCCAGAACAATGAGCTTGCTCAGAACAAAAGAACTGTGCTTCCTACACATATGAGCCATATCTAGTTCAACTCTGCTTAGGAAACTGACAAGAACAGTAGCTTCTCTTCAGTCCAGTACACTGTACTTGCTGGGAACAGACCCGAGTGCTATTTGCACTGTGTATGGCAATGGGAGCACAACAATGACTCACCTTACCAGAAAACAACTCTTGCTCGTAGGACCAGAAACTGCATGTGATTCAACTCAATTTCTGATTTGGAAACAAACACTAGCTCGTCTTGCAAGAAAAACAATCTGCTTTTGAGAAAGGAGCACTCTATTACTCTACTGTGTTTCCTATAGGGCCAGAACAGTGAGCTTGCTCAGAACAACAGAACTGTGCTTCGTACACACCCGGGTCATATCTAGTTCAACTCTGCTTAGGAAACTGACAAGAACAGGAGCTTCTCTTCAGTCCAGTACACTTTAATTGCTGGGAACAGACGCGAGTGGTATTTGCACTGTGTATGGCAAAGGGAGCACAATAGTGTCTCTTCTTAGCAGAAAACAACTCTTGCTCGTAGGACCAAGAACTGCATGTGATTCAACTCCATTTCTGACTGGGAAACAAACACTAGCTTGCCTTACAAGAAACACACTCTGCTTTTGAGAAAAGAGCACTCTTCTACTCTACTGTGTTTCCTATAGGGCCAGAATGGTGAGCTTGCTCAGAACAAAAGAACTGTGCTTCCTACACACACGGGCCATATCTAGTTCAACTCTGCTTAGGAAACTGACAAGAACAGTAGCTACTTTTCAGTCCAGTACACTGTACTTGCTGGGAACAGACGCGAGTGCTCTTTGCACTCTGTATGGCAATGTGAGCTCAATAGTGACTCTCCTTACCAGAAAACAACTCTTGCTCGTAGGACCAGAAACTGCATGTCATTCAACTCCATTTCTGACTGGGAAACAAACTCTAGCTTGCCTTATAAGAAACACACTCTGCTTTTGAAAAAAGAGCACTCTTGTTCTCTACTGTGTTTCCTATAGGGCCAGAACAGTGAGCTTGCTCAGAACAAAAGAACTGTGCTTCGTACACACACGGGCCATATCTAGTTCAACTCTGCTTATGAAACTGACGAGAACAGTAGCTTCTCTTCAGTCCAGTACACTGTACTTGCAGGAAACAGACCCGAGTGCTATTTGCACTGTGTATGACAATGGGAGCGCAATAGTGACTCTCCTTACCAGAAAACAACTCTTGCTCGTAGGACCAGAAACTGCATGTGATTCAACTCCATTTCTGACTGGGAAACAAACACTAGCTTGCCTTACAGGAAACACACTCTGCTTTTGAAAAAAGAGCACTCTTCTTCTCTACTGTGTTTCCTATAGGGACAGAACAGTGAGCTTGCTCATAACAAGAGAACTGTGCTTCTTACACACATGGGTCATATCTGGTTCAACTCTGCTTAAAAAACTGACAAGAACAGTAGCTTCTCTTCAGTCCAGTACACAGTACTTGCAGGAAACAGACCCGAGTGCTATTTGCACTGTGTGGCAATGGGAGCACAATAGTAACTCTCCTTACCAGAAAACAACTCTTGCTCGTAGGACCAAAAACTGCATGTGATTCAAATCCATTTCTGACTGGGAAATAAAAACTAGCTCGTCTTACAGAAACACACTCTGCTTTTGAGAAAAGAGCACTCTTCTACTCTACTGTGTTTCCTATAGGGCCAGGACAGTGAGCTTGCTCAGAACAAAAGAACTGTGCTTTGTACACAGACGGGCCATATCTAGTTCAACTCTGCTTAGGAAACTGACAAGAACAGTAGCTTCTCTTCAGTCCAGTACACTGTACTAGCAGGAAACAGACCCGAGTGCTATTTGCACTGTGTATGACAATGGGAGCGCAATAGTGACTCTCCTTACCAGAAAACAACTCTTGCTCGTAGGACCAGAAACTGCATGTGATTCAACTCCATTTCTGACTGGGAAACAAACACTAGCTTGCCTTACAGGAAACACACTCTGCTTTTGAAAAAAGAGCACTCTTCTTCTCTACTGTGTTTCCTATAGGGACAGAACAGTGAGCTTGCTCATAACAAGAGAACTGTGCTTCTTACACACATGGGTCATATCTAGTTCAACTCTGCTTAAAAAATTGACAAGAACAGTAGCTTCTCTTCAGTCCAGTACCCTGTACTTGCTGGGAACAGACGCGAGTGCTCTTTGTACTGTGTGGTAAAGGGAGCGTAATAGTGACTCTCCTTACCAGAAGACAACTCTTGCTCGTAGGACCCGAAACTGCATGTCATTCAACTCCATTTCTGACTTGGAAACAAACACTAGCTCGCCTTACATGAAACACACTCTGCTTTGGAGAAATGAGAACTCTTCTACTCTACTGTGTTTCCTATAGGGCCAGAACAATGAGCTTACTCAGAACAAAAGAACTGTGCTTCCTACACATACGGGCCATATCTACTTCAGTCTGCTTAGGAAACTGACAAGAACAGTAGCTTCTCTTCAGTCCAGTAAACTGTACTTGCTGGGAACAGACGCGAGTGCTATTTGAACTGTTTATGGCAATGGGAGCACAACAATGACTCTCCTTACCAGAAAACAACTCTTGCTCGTAGGACCAGAAACTGCATGTGATTCAACTCCATTTCTGACTAGGAAACAAACTCTAGCTTGCCTTACAAGAAACACACTCTGCTTTTGAGAAAAGAGCACACTCTAATCTACTGTGTTTCCTATAGGGCCAGAAGAGTGAGCTTGCTCAGAACAAAAGAACTGTGCTTCCTACACACACGGGCCATATCTAGTTCAACTCTGCTTAGGAAACTGACAAGAACAGTAGCTTCTCTTCAGTCCAGTACACAGTACTTGCAGGAAACAGACCCGAGTGCTATTTGCACTGTGTATGGCAATGGGAGCACAATAGTAACTCTCCTTACCAGAAAACAACTCTTGCTCGTAGGACCAAAAACTGCATGTGATTCAAATCCATTTCTGACTGGGAAATAAAAACTAGCTCGTCTTACAGACACACTCTGCTTTTGAGAAAAGAGCACTCTTCTACTCTACTGTGTTTCCTATTGGGCCAGGACAGTGAGCTTGCTCAGAACAAAAGAACTGTGCTTCGTACACACACGGGACATATCTAGTTCAACTCTGCTTAGGAAACTGACAAGAACAGTAGCTTCTCTTCAGTCCAGTACACTGTACTTGCTAGGAACAGACTCGAGTGCTCTTTGTACTGTGTATGGTAATGGGAGCGCAATGGTGACTCTCCTTACCAGAAAACAACTCTTGCTCGTAGGACCAGAAACTGCATGTGATTCAACTCCATTTCTGACTAGGAAACAAACACTAGCTCGCCTTACAAGAAACACACTCTGCTTTTGAGAAAAGAGCACACTTCTACTCTACTGTGTTTCCTATAGGGCTAGAACAGTGAGCTTGGTCATAACAAAAGAACTGTGCTTCTTACACACACGGGTTATATCTAGTTCAAGTCTGCTTAGGAAACTGACAAGAACAGTAGCTTCTCTTCAGTACAGTACACTGTAATTGCTGGGAACAGACGCGAGTGCTCTTTGCACTTTGTATGGTAAAGGGAGCGAAATAGTGACTCTCCTTACCAGAAAACAACTCTTGCTCTTAGGACCAAAAACTGCATGTGATTCAACTCCATTTCTGACTGGGAAACAAACTCTAGCTCGCCTTACAAGAAACACACTCTGCTTTTGAGAAAAGAGCACTCTTCTAATCTACTGTGTTTCCTATAGGGCCAGGACAGTGAGCTTGCTCAGAACAAAAAAACTGTGCTTCCTACATACACGGGCCATATCTAGTTCAACTCTGCTTAGGAAACTGACAAGAACAGTAGCTTCTCTTCAGTCCAGTACACTGTATTTGCTGGGAACAGACGCGAGTGCTCTTTGTACTGTGTATGGTAAAGGGAGCGTAATAGTGACTCTCCTTACCAGAAAACAACTCTTGCTCGTAGGACCAGAAACTGCATGTCATTCAACTCCATTTCTGACTGGGATTCAAACACTAGCTCGCCTTACATGAAACACACTCTGCTTTTGAGAAATGAGAACTCTTCTACTCTACTGTGTTTCCTGTAGGGCCAGAACAGTGAGCTTGCTCAGAACAAAAGAACTGTGCTTCCTACACATACAGGCCATATCTAGTTCAGTCTGCTTAGGAAACTGACAAGAACAGTAGCTTCTCTTCAGTCCAGTACACTTTAATTGCTGGGAACAGACGCGAGTGGTATTTGCACTGTGTATGGCAAAGGGAGCACAATAGTGACTCTTCTTAGCAGAAAACAACTCTTGCTCGTAGGACCAAAAACTGCATGTGATTCAACTCCATTTCTGACTGGGAAACAAATGCTAGCTTGCCTTACAAGAAACACACTCTGCTTTTGAGAAAAGAGCACTCTTCTACTCTACTGTGTTTCCTATAGGGCCAGAACTGTGTGCTTGCTCAGAACAAAAGAACTGTGCTTCCTACACACACGGGCCATATCTAGTTCAACTCTGCTTAGGAAACTGACAAGAACAGTAGCTTCTCTTCAGTCCAGTACACTGTACTTGCTGGGAACAGACGCGAGTGCTCTTTGCACTGTGTATGACAATGGGAGCGCAATAGTGTCTCTCCTTACCAGAAAACAGCTATTGCTCGTAGGACCAAAAACTGCATGTGATTCAAATCCATTTCTGACTGGGAAATAAACACTATCTCATCTTACAAGAAACACACTCTGCTTTTGAGAAAAGAGCACTCTTCTACTTTACTGTGTTTCCTATAGGTCCAGGACAGTGAGCTTGCTCAGAACAAAAGAACTGTGCTTCGAACACACACGGGTCATATCTAGTTCAACTCTGCTTAGGAAACTGACAAGAACAGTAGCTTCTCTTCAGTCCAGTACACTGTACTTGCTGAGAACAGACGCGAGTGCTCTTTGCACTTTGTATGGTAATGGAAGCGCAATAGTGACTTTCCTTACCAGAAAACAACTCTTGCTCAAAGGATCAAAAACTGCATGTGATTCAACTCCATTTCTGACTGGGAAACAAACACTAGCTCGCCTTACAAGAAACACACTCTGCTTTTGAAAAAAGAGCACTCTTCTACTTTACTGTGTTTCCTACAGGTCCAGGACAGTGAGCTTGCTCAGAACCAAAGAACTGTGCTTCGAACACACACGGGTCATATCTGGTTCAACTCTGCTTAGGAAACTGACAAGAACAGTAGCTTCTCTTCAGTCCAGTACACTGTACTTGCTGAGAACAGACGCGAGTGCTCTTTGCACTGTGTATGGCAATGGGAGCGCAATAGTGACTCTCCTTACCAGAAAACAACTCTAGCTCGTAGGACCAAAACCTGCATGTGATTCAAATCCATTTCTGACTGGGAAATAAACACTAGCTTGCCTTACAAGAAACACAATCTCCTTTTGAGAAAAGAGCACTCTTCTACTCTACTCTGTTTCCTATAGGGCCAGAACAGTGAGCTTGGTCATAACAAAATAACTGTGCTTCTTACACACACGGGTTATATCTAGTTCAAGTCTGCTTAGGAAACTGACAAGAACAGTAGCTTCTCTTCAGTACAGTACACTGTAATTTCTGGGAACAGACGCGAGTGCTCTTTGCACTTTGTATGGTAAAGGGAGCGAAATAGTGACTTTCCTTACCAGAAAATAAATCTTGCTCTTAGGACCAAAAACTGCATGTGATTCAACTCCATTTCTGACTGGGAAACAAACTCTAGCTCGCCTTACAAGAAACACACTCTGCTTTTGAGAAAAGAGCACTCTTCTAATCTACTGTGTTTCCTATAGGGCCAGAACAGTGAGCTTGCTCAGAATAAAAAAACTGTGCTTCCTACACACACGGGCCATATCTAGTTCAACTCTGCTTAGAAAACTGACAAGAACAGTAGCTACTCTACAGTCCAGTACACTGTACTTGCTGGGAACAGACGCGAGTGCTATTTGTACTGTGTATGGCAATGGGAGCTCAATAGTGACTCTCCTTACCAGAAAACAACTCTTGCTCGTAGGACCTTAAACTACATGTCATTCAACTCCATTTCTGAGAGGAAACAAACACTAGCTCACCTTACAAGAAACAAACTCTGCTTTTGAGAAAAGAGCACTCTTCTACTCTACTGTGTTTCCTATAGGGCCAGGACAGTGAGCTTGCTCAAATCAAAAGAACTGTGCTTCGTACACACACGGGTCATATCTAGTTCAACTCTGCTTAGGAAACTGACAAGAACAGTAGCTTCTCTTCAGTCCTGTACACTGTACTTGCTGGGAACAGACGCGAGTGCTATTTGCACTGCCTATGGCAATGGGAGTAAAATAGTGACTCTCATTACCAGAAAACAATTCTTGTTCGTAGGACCAGAAACAGCATGTGACTCAACTCCATTTCTTACTGGGAAACAAACACTAGCTCGCCTTACAAGAAACACACTCTGCTTTTGAAAAAGAGCACTCTTCTACTCTACTGTTTTTCCTATAGGGCCAGGACAGTGAGCTTGCTCAAATCAAAAGAACTGTGCTTCGTACACACACGGGTCATATCTAGTTCAACTCTGCTTAGGAAACTGACAAGAACAGTAGCTTTTCTTCAGTCCTGTACACTGTACTTGCTGGGAACAGACGCGAGTGCTATTTGCACTTTGTATGGCAATGGGAGTAAAATAGTGACTCTCATTACCAGAAAACAATTCTTGTTCATAGGACCAGAAACTGCATGTGATTCAACTCCATTTCTTACTGGGAAACAAACACTAGCTCGCCTTACAAGAAACACACTCTGCTTTTGAGAAAATAGCACTCTTCTACTCGACTTGTTTCCTATAGTGCCAGAACAATGAGCTTGCTCAGAACAAAAGAACTGTGCTTCCTACACATATGAGCCATATCTAGTTCAACTCTGCTTAGGAAACTGACAAGAACAGTAGCTTCTCTTCAGTCCAGTACACTGTACTTGCTGGGAACAGACCCGAGTGCTATTTGCACTGTGTATGGCAATGGGAGCACAACAATGACTCACCTTACCAGAAAACAACTCTTGCTCGTAGGACCAGAAACTGCATGTGATTCAACTCGATTTCTGATTTGGAAACAAACACTAGCTCGTCTTGCAAGAAAAACAATCTGCTTTTGAGAAAGGAGCACTCTATTACTCTACTGTGTTTCCTATAGGGCCAGAACAGTGAGCTTGCTCAGAACAACAGAACTGTGCTTCGTACACACCCGGGTCATATCTAGTTCAACTCTGCTTAGGCAACTGACAAGAACAGGAGCTTCTCTTCAGTCCAGTACACTTTAATTGCTGGGAACAGACGCGAGTGGTATTTGCACTGTGTATGGCAAAGGGAGCACAATAGTGTCTCTTCTTAGCAGAAAACAACTCTTGCTCGTAGGACCAAGAACTGCATGTGATTCAACTCCATTTCTGACTGGGAAACAAACACTAGCTTGCCTTAGAAGAAACACACTCTGCTTTTGAGAAAAGAGCACTCTTCTACTCTACTGTGTTTCCTATAGGGCCAGAATAGTGAGCTTGCTCAGAACAAAAGAACTGTGCTTCCTACACACACGGGCCATATCTAGTTCAACTCTGCTTAGGAAACTGACAAGAACAGTAGCTACTTTTCAGTCCAGTACACTGTACTTGCTGGGAACAGACGCGAGTGCTCTTTGCACTCTGTATGGCAATGTGAGCTCAATAGTGACTCTCCTTACCAGAAAACAACTCTTGCTCGTAGGACCAGAAACTGCATGTCATTCAACTCCATTTCTGACTGGGAAACAAACTCTAGCTTGCCTTATAAGAAACACACTCTGCTTTTGAAAAAAGAGCACTCTTGTTCTCTACTGTGTTTCCTATAGGGCCAGAACAGTGAGCTTGCTCAGAACAAAAGAACTGTGCTTCCTACACACACGGGCCATATCTAGTTCAACTCTGCTTATGAAACTGACAAGAACAGTAGCTTCTCTTCAGTCCAGTACACTGTACTTGCAGGAAACAGACCCGAGTGCTATTTGCACTGTGTATGACAATGGGAGCGCAATAGTGACTCTCCTTACCAGAAAACAACTCATACTCGTAGGACCAGAAACTGCATGTGATTCAACTCCATTTCTGACTGGGAAACAAACACTAGCTTGCCTTACAGGAAACACACTCTGCTTTTGAAAAAAGAGCACTCTTCTTCTCTACTGTGTTTCCTATAGGGACAGAACAGTGAGCTTGCTCATAACAAGAGAACTGTGCTTCTTACACACATGGGTCATATCTGGTTCAACTCTGCTTAAAAAACTGACAAGAACAGTAGCTTCTCTTCAGTCCAGTACACTGTACTTGCTGAGAACAGACGCGAGTGCTCTTTGCACTGTGTATGGCAATGGGAGCGCAATAGTGACTCTCCTTACCAGAAAACAACTCTTGCTCGTAGGACCAAAACCTGCATGTGATTCAAATCCATTTCTGACTGGGAAATAAACACTAGCTTGCCTTACAAGAAACACAATCTCCTTCTGAGAAAAGAGCACTCTTCTACTCTACTCTGTTTCCTATAGGGCCAGAACAGTGAGCTTGGTCATAACAAAATAACTGTGCTTCTTACACACACGGGTTATATCTAGTTCAAGTCTGCTTAGGAAACTGACAAGAACAGTAGCTTCTCTTAAGTACAGTACACTGTAATTGCTGGGAACAGACACGAGTGCTCTTTGCACTTTGTATGGTAAAGGGAGCGAAATAGTGACTCTCCTTACCAGAAAACAACTCTTGCTCTTAGGACCAAAAACTGCATGTCATTCAACTCCATTTCTGACTGGGAAACAAACTCTAGCTCGCCTTACAAGAAACACACTCTGCTTTTGAGAAAAGAGCACTCTTCTAATCTACTGTGTTTCCTATAGGGCCAGAACAGTGAGCTTGCTCAGAACAAAAAAAATGTGCTTCCTACACACACGGGCCATATCTAGTTCAACTCTGCTTAGAAAACTGACAAGAACAGTAGCTACTCTACAGTCCAGTACACTGTACTTGCTGGGAACAGACGCGAGTGCTATTTGCACTGTGTATGGCAATGGGAGCTCAATAGTGACTCTCCTTACCAGAAAACAACTCTTGCTCGTAGGACCTGAAACTACATGTCATTCAACTCCATTTCTGAGGGGAAACAAACACTAGCTCACCTTACAAGAAACAAATTCTGCTTTTGAGAAAAGAGCACTCTTCTACTCTACTGTGTTTCCTATAGGGCCAGAACAGTGAGCTTGGTCATAACAAAAGAACTGTGCTTCGTACACACACGGGTCATATCTAGTTCAACTCTGCTTAGGAAACTGACAAGAACAGTAGCTTTTCTTCAGTCCTGTACACTGTACTTGCTGGGAACAGACGCGAGTGCTATTTGCACTGTGTATGGCAATGGGAGTAAAATAGTGACTCTCATTACCAGAAAACAATTCTTGTTCATAGGACCAGAAACTGCATGTGATTCAACTCCATTTCTGCCGGGGAAACAAACACTAGCTCGCCTTGCAAGAAAAACAATCTGCTTTTGAGAAAGGAGCACTCTACTACTCTACTGTGTTTCCTATAGGGCCAGAACAGTGTGCTTGCTCAGAACAAAAGAACTGTGCTTCGTACACACCCGGGTCATATCTAGTTCAACTCTGCTTAGGAAACTGACAAGAATAGTAGCTTCTCTTCAGTCCAGTACACTTTAATTGCTGGGAACAGACGCAAGTGCTCTTTGCTCTGTGTATGGCAATGGGAGCACAATAGTGACTCTCCTTACCAGAAAACAACTCTTGCTCGTAGGACCAGAAACTGCATGTCATTCAACTCCATTTCTGACTGGGAAACAAACACTCGCTCGCCTTACAAGAAACACACTCTGCTTTTGAGAAAAGAGCACTCTTCTACTCTTCTGTGTTTCCTATAGGGCCAGAACTGTGTGCTTGCTCAGAACAAAAGAACTGGGCTTCCTACACACACGGGCCACATCTAGTTCAACTCTGCTTAGGAAACTGACAAGAACAGTAGCTTCTCTTCAGTCCAGTACACTGTACTTGCTGGGAACAGACGCGAGTGCTCTTTGCACTGTGTATGACAATGGGAGCGCAATAGTGACTCTCCTTACCAGAAAACAGCTATTGCTCGTAGGACCAAAAACTGCATGTGATTCAAATCCATTTCTGACTGGGAAATAAACACTATCTCATCTTACAAGAAACACACTCTGCTTTTGAGAAAAGAGCACTCTTCTACTTTACTGTGTTTCCTATAGGTCCAGGACAGTGAGCTTGCTCAGAACAAAAGAACTGTGCTTCGAACACACACGGGTCATATCTAGTTCACCTCTGCTTAGGAAACTGACAAGAACAGTAGCTTCTCTTCAGTCCAGTACACTGTACTTGCTGGAAACAGACGCGAATGCTCTTTGCACTTTGTATGGTAATGGGAGCGCAATAGTTACTCTCCTTACCAGAAAACAACTCTTGCTCGTAGGACCAAAAACTGCATGTGATTCAACTCCATTTCTGACTGGGAAACAAACACTAGCACACCTTAGAAGAAACACAGTCTGCTTTTGAGAAAAGACCACTCTTCTCTACAGTGTTTCCTATAGGGCCAGAACAGTGAGCTTGCTGAGAACAAAAGAACTGTGCTTCCTACACACACCGGCCATATCTAGTTCAACTCTGCTTAGGAAACTGACAAGAACAGTAGCTTCTCTTCAGTGTAGTACACTGTACATGCTGGGAACAGACGCGCGTGCTATTTGCACTGTGTATGAAAATGGGAGCGCAATAGTGACTCTCCTTACCAGAAAACAACTCTTGCTCGTAGGACCAGAAACTGCATGTGATTCAACTCCATTTCTGAATGGGAAACAAACACTAGCTCGTCTTACGAGAAACACACTCTGCTTTTGAGAAAAGAGCACTCTTCTACTCTACTGTGTTTCCTATAGGGCCAGAACAGTGAGGTTGCTCAGAACAAAGAACTGTGCTTCCTACACACACGGGCCATATCTAGTTCAACTCTGCTTAGGAAACTGACAAGAACAGTAGCTTCTCTTCAGTCCAGTACACTGTACTTGCTGGGAACAGACGCGAGTGCTATTTGCAATGTGTATGGCAATGGGAGCACAATAGTAACTCTCCTTACCAGAAAACAACTCTTGCTCATAGGACCAAAAACTGCATGTGATTCAAATCCATTTCTGACTGGGAAATAAAAACTAGCTCGTCTTACAGAAACACACTCTGCTTTGAGAAAAGAGCACTCTTCTACTCTACTGTGTTTCCTATAGGGCCAGGACAGTGAGCTTGCTCAGAACAAAAGAACTGTGCTTGTTACACACACGGGACATATCTAGTTCAACTCTGCTTAGGAAACTGACAAGAACAGTAGCTTCTCTTCAGTCCAGTACACTGTACTTGCTAGGAACAGACGCGAGTGCTCTTTGTACTATGTATGGTAATGGGAGCGCAATGGTGACTCTCCTTACCAGAAAACAACTCTTGCTCGTAGGACCAGAAACTGCATGTGATTCAACTCCATTTCTGACTAGGAAACAAACACTAGCTCGCCTTACAAGAAACACACTCTGCTTTTGAGAAAAGAGCACTCTTCTACGCTACTGTGTTTCCTATAGGGCTAGAACAGTCAGCTTGGTCATAACAAAAGAACTGTGCTTCTTACACACACGGGTTATATCTAGTTCAAGTCTGCTTAGGAAACTGACAAGAACAGTAGCTTCTCTTCAGTACAGTACACTGTAATTGCTGGGAACAGACGCGAGTGCTCTTTGCACTTTGTATGGTAAAGGGAGCGAAATAGTGACTCTCCTTACCAGAAAACAACTCTTGCTCTTAGGACCAAAAACTGCATGTGATTCAACTCGATTTCTGATTTGGAAACAAACACTAGCTCGTCTTGCAAGAAAAACAATCTGCTTTTGAGAAAGGAGCACTCTATTACTCTACTGTGTTTCCTATAGGGCCAGAACAGTGAGCTTGCTCAGAACAACAGAACTGTGCTTCGTACACACCCGGGTCATATCTAGTTCAACTCTGCTTAGGAAACTGACAAGAACAGGAGCTTCTCATCAGTCCAGTACACTTTAATTGCTGGGAACAGACGCGAGTGGTATTTGCACTGTGTATGGCAAAGGGAGCACAATAGTGTCTCTTCTTAGCAGAAAACAACTCTTGCTCGTAGGACCAAGAACTGCATGTGATTCAACTCCATTTCTGACTGGGAAACAAACACTAGCTTGCCTTACAAGAAACACACTCTGCTTTTGAGAAAAGAGCACTCTTCTACTCTACTGTGTTTCCTATAGGGCCAGAATAGTGAGCTTGCTCAGAACAAAAGAACTGTGCTTCCTACACACACGGGCCATATCTAGTTCAACTCTGCTTAGGAAACTGACAAGAACAGTAGCTACTTTTCAGTCCAGTACACTGTACTTGCTGGGAACAGACGCGAGTGCTCTTTGCACTCTGTATGGCAATGTGAGCTCAATAGTGACTCTCCTTACCAGAAAACAACTCTTGCTCGTAGGACCAGAAACTGCATGTCATTCAACTCCATTTCTGACTGGGAAACAAACACTAGCTTGCCTTACAAGAAACACACTCTGCTTTTGAGAAAAGAGCACTCTTTTACTCTTCTGTGTTTCCTATAGGGCCAGAACTGTGTGCTTGCTCAGAACAAAAGAACTGTGCTTCCTACACACACGGGCCATATCTAGTTCAACTCTGCTTAGGAAACTGACAAGAACAGTAGCTTCTCTTCAGTCCAGTACACTGTACTTGCTGGGAACAGACGCGAGTGCTCTTTGCACTGTGTATGACAATGGGAGCGCAATAGTGACTCTCCTTACCAGAAAACAGTTATTGCTCGTAGGACCAAAAACTGCATGTGATTCAAATCCATTTCTGACTGGGAAATAAACACTATCTCATCTTACAAGAAACACACTCTGCTTTTGAGAAAAGAGCACTCTTCTACTTTACTGTGTTTTCTATAGGTCCAGGACAGTGAGCTTGCTCAGAACAAAAGAACTGTGCTTCGAACACACACGGGTCATATCTAGTTCAACTCTGCTTAGGAAACTGACAAGAACAGTAGCTTCTCTTCAGTCCAGTACACTGTACTTGCTGAGAACAGACGCGAGTGCTCTTTGCACTTGGTATGGTAATGGAAGCGCAATAGTGACTTTCCTTACCAGAAAACAACTCTTGCTCAAAGGATCAAAAACTGCATGTGATTCAACTCCATTTCTGACTGGGAAACAAACTCTAGCTCACCTTACAAGAAATACACTTTGCTTTTGAGAAAAGAGCACTCTTCTAATCTACTGTGTTTCCTATAGGGCCAGAACAGTGAGCTTGCTCAGAACAAAAAAACTGTGCTTCCTACACACACGGGCCATATCTAGTTCAACTCTGCTTAGGAAACTGACAAGAACAGTAGCTACTCTACAGTCCAGTACACTGTACTTGCTGGGAACAGACGCGAGTGCTATTTGCACTGTGTATGGCAATGGGAGCTCAGTAGTGACTCTCCTTACCAGAAAACAACTCTTGCTCGTAGGACCTGAAACTACATGTCATTCAACTCCATTTCTGAGGGGAAACAAACACTAGCTCACCTTACAAGAAACAAACTCTGCTTTTGAGAAAAGAGCACTCTTCTACTCTACTGTGTTTCATATAGGGCCAGGACAGTGAGCTTGCTCAAATCAAAAATACTGTGCTTCGTACACACACGTGTCATATCTAGTTCAACTCTGCTTAGGAAACTGACAAGAACAGTAGCTTCTCTTCAGTCCTGTACACTGTACTTGCTGGGAACAGACGCGAGTGTTATTTGCACTGCGTATGGCAATGGGAGTAAAATAGTGACTCTCATTACCAGAAAACAATTCTTGTTCGTAGGACCAGAAACTGCATGTGACTCAACTCCATTTCTTACTGGGAAACAAACACTAGCTCGCCTTACAAGAAACACACTCTGCTTTTGAGAAAAGAGCACTCTTCTACTCTACTGTGTTTCCTATAGGGCCAGGACAGTGAGCTTGCTCAAATCAAAAGAACTGTGCTTCGTACACACACGGGTCATATCTAGTTCAACTCTGCTTAGGAAACTGACAAGAACAGTAGCTTCTCTTCAGTCCAGTACACTGTACTTGCTGGAAACAGACGCGAATGCTCTTTGCACTTTGTATGGTAATGGGAGCGCAATAGTTACTCTCCTTACCAGAAAACAACTCTTGCTCGTAGGACCAAAAACTGCATGTGATTCAACTCCATTTCTGACTGGGAAACAAACACTAGCACACCTTAGAAGAAACACAGTCTGCTTTTGAGAAAAGACCACTCTTCTCTACAGTGTTTCCTATAGGGCCAGAACAGTGAGCTTGCTGAGAACAAAAGAACTGTGCTTCCTACACACACCGGCCATATCTAGTTCAACTCTGCTTAGGAAACTGACAAGAACAGTAGCTTCTCTTCAGTGTAGTACACTGTACATGCTGGGAACAGACGCGCGTGCTATTTGCACTGTGTATGAAAATGGGAGCGCAATAGTGACTCTCCTTACCAGAAAACAACTCTTGCTCGTAGGACCAGAAACTGCATGTGATTCAACTCCATTTCTGAATGGGAAACAAACACTAGCTCGTCTTACGAGAAACACACTCTGCTTTTGAGAAAAGAGCACTCTTCTACTCTACTGTGTTTCCTATAGGGCCAGAACAGTGAGGTTGCTCAGAACAAAGAACTGTGCTTCCTACACACACGGGCCATATCTAGTTCAACTCTGCTTAGGAAACTGACAAGAACAGTAGCTTCTCTTCAGTCCAGTACACTGTACTTGCTGGGAACAGACGCGAGTGCTATTTGCAATGTGTATGGCAATGGGAGCACAATAGTAACTCTCCTTACCAGAAAACAACTCTTGCTCATAGGACCAAAAACTGCATGTGATTCAAATCCATTTCTGACTGGGAAATAAAAACTAGCTCGTCTTACAGAAACACACTCTGCTTTGAGAAAAGAGCACTCTTCTACTCTACTGTGTTTCCTATAGGGCCAGGACAGTGAGCTTGCTCAGAACAAAAGAACTGTGCTTGTTACACACACGGGACATATCTAGTTCAACTCTGCTTAGGAAACTGACAAGAACAGTAGCTTCTCTTCAGTCCAGTACACTGTACTTGCTAGGAACAGACGCGAGTGCTCTTTGTACTATGTATGGTAATGGGAGCGCAATGGTGACTCTCCTTACCAGAAAACAACTCTTGCTCGTAGGACCAGAAACTGCATGTGATTCAACTCCATTTCTGACTAGGAAACAAACACTAGCTCGCCTTACAAGAAACACACTCTGCTTTTGAGAAAAGAGCACTCTTCTACGCTACTGTGTTTCCTATAGGGCTAGAACAGTCAGCTTGGTCATAACAAAAGAACTGTGCTTCTTACACACACGGGTTATATCTAGTTCAAGTCTGCTTAGGAAACTGACAAGAACAGTAGCTTCTCTTCAGTACAGTACACTGTAATTGCTGGGAACAGACGCGAGTGCTCTTTGCACTTTGTATGGTAAAGGGAGCGAAATAGTGACTCTCCTTACCAGAAAACAACTCTTGCTCTTAGGACCAAAAACTGCATGTGATTCAACTCGATTTCTGATTTGGAAACAAACACTAGCTCGTCTTGCAAGAAAAACAATCTGCTTTTGAGAAAGGAGCACTCTATTACTCTACTGTGTTTCCTATAGGGCCAGAACAGTGAGCTTGCTCAGAACAACAGAACTGTGCTTCGTACACACCCGGGTCATATCTAGTTCAACTCTGCTTAGGAAACTGACAAGAACAGGAGCTTCTCATCAGTCCAGTACACTTTAATTGCTGGGAACAGACGCGAGTGGTATTTGCACTGTGTATGGCAAAGGGAGCACAATAGTGTCTCTTCTTAGCAGAAAACAACTCTTGCTCGTAGGACCAAGAACTGCATGTGATTCAACTCCATTTCTGACTGGGAAACAAACACTAGCTTGCCTTACAAGAAACACACTCTGCTTTTGAGAAAAGAGCACTCTTCTACTCTACTGTGTTTCCTATAGGGCCAGAATAGTGAGCTTGCTCAGAACAAAAGAACTGTGCTTCCTACACACACGGGCCATATCTAGTTCAACTCTGCTTAGGAAACTGACAAGAACAGTAGCTACTTTTCAGTCCAGTACACTGTACTTGCTGGGAACAGACGCGAGTGCTCTTTGCACTCTGTATGGCAATGTGAGCTCAATAGTGACTCTCCTTACCAGAAAACAACTCTTGCTCGTAGGACCAGAAACTGCATGTCATTCAACTCCATTTCTGACTGGGAAACAAACACTAGCTTGCCTTACAAGAAACACACTCTGCTTTTGAGAAAAGAGCACTCTTTTACTCTTCTGTGTTTCCTATAGGGCCAGAACTGTGTGCTTGCTCAGAACAAAAGAACTGTGCTTCCTACACACACGGGCCATATCTAGTTCAACTCTGCTTAGGAAACTGACAAGAACAGTAGCTTCTCTTCAGTCCAGTACACTGTACTTGCTGGGAACAGACGCGAGTGCTCTTTGCACTGTGTATGACAATGGGAGCGCAATAGTGACTCTCCTTACCAGAAAACAGTTATTGCTCGTAGGACCAAAAACTGCATGTGATTCAAATCCATTTCTGACTGGGAAATAAACACTATCTCATCTTACAAGAAACACACTCTGCTTTTGAGAAAAGAGCACTCTTCTACTTTACTGTGTTTTCTATAGGTCCAGGACAGTGAGCTTGCTCAGAACAAAAGAACTGTGCTTCGAACACACACGGGTCATATCTAGTTCAACTCTGCTTAGGAAACTGACAAGAACAGTAGCTTCTCTTCAGTCCAGTACACTGTACTTGCTGAGAACAGACGCGAGTGCTCTTTGCACTTGGTATGGTAATGGAAGCGCAATAGTGACTTTCCTTACCAGAAAACAACTCTTGCTCAAAGGATCAAAAACTGCATGTGATTCAACTCCATTTCTGACTGGGAAACAAACTCTAGCTCACCTTACAAGAAATACACTTTGCTTTTGAGAAAAGAGCACTCTTCTAATCTACTGTGTTTCCTATAGGGCCAGAACAGTGAGCTTGCTCAGAACAAAAAAACTGTGCTTCCTACACACACGGGCCATATCTAGTTCAACTCTGCTTAGGAAACTGACAAGAACAGTAGCTACTCTACAGTCCAGTACACTGTACTTGCTGGGAACAGACGCGAGTGCTATTTGCACTGTGTATGGCAATGGGAGCTCAGTAGTGACTCTCCTTACCAGAAAACAACTCTTGCTCGTAGGACCTGAAACTACATGTCATTCAACTCCATTTCTGAGGGGAAACAAACACTAGCTCACCTTACAAGAAACAAACTCTGCTTTTGAGAAAAGAGCACTCTTCTACTCTACTGTGTTTCATATAGGGCCAGGACAGTGAGCTTGCTCAAATCAAAAATACTGTGCTTCGTACACACACGTGTCATATCTAGTTCAACTCTGCTTAGGAAACTGACAAGAACAGTAGCTTCTCTTCAGTCCTGTACACTGTACTTGCTGGGAACAGACGCGAGTGTTATTTGCACTGCGTATGGCAATGGGAGTAAAATAGTGACTCTCATTACCAGAAAACAATTCTTGTTCGTAGGACCAGAAACTGCATGTGACTCAACTCCATTTCTTACTGGGAAACAAACACTAGCTCGCCTTACAAGAAACACACTCTGCTTTTGAGAAAAGAGCACTCTTCTACTCTACTGTGTTTCCTATAGGGCCAGGACAGTGAGCTTGCTCAAATCAAAAGAACTGTGCTTCGTACACACACGGGTCATATCTAGTTCAACTCTGCTTAGGAAACTGACAAGAACAGTAGCTTCTCTTCAGTCCAGTACACTGTACTTGCTGGAAACAGACGCGAATGCTCTTTGCACTTTGTATGGTAATGGGAGCGCAATAGTTACTCTCCTTACCAGAAAACAACTCTTGCTCGTAGGACCAAAAACTGCATGTGATTCAACTCCATTTCTGACTGGGAAACAAACACTAGCACACCTTAGAAGAAACACAGTCTGCTTTTGAGAAAAGACCACTCTTCTCTACAGTGTTTCCTATAGGGCCAGAACAGTGAGCTTGCTGAGAACAAAAGAACTGTGCTTCCTACACACACCGGCCATATCTAGTTCAACTCTGCTTAGGAAACTGACAAGAACAGTAGCTTCTCTTCAGTGTAGTACACTGTACATGCTGGGAACAGACGCGCGTGCTATTTGCACTGTGTATGAAAATGGGAGCGCAATAGTGACTCTCCTTACCAGAAAACAACTCTTGCTCGTAGGACCAGAAACTGCATGTGATTCAACTCCATTTCTGAATGGGAAACAAACACTAGCTCGTCTTACGAGAAACACACTCTGCTTTTGAGAAAAGAGCACTCTTCTACTCTACTGTGTTTCCTATAGGGCCAGAACAGTGAGGTTGCTCAGAACAAAGAACTGTGCTTCCTACACACACGGGCCATATCTAGTTCAACTCTGCTTAGGAAACTGACAAGAACAGTAGCTTCTCTTCAGTCCAGTACACTGTACTTGCTGGGAACAGACGCGAGTGCTATTTGCAATGTGTATGGCAATGGGAGCACAATAGTAACTCTCCTTACCAGAAAACAACTCTTGCTCATAGGACCAAAAACTGCATGTGATTCAAATCCATTTCTGACTGGGAAATAAAAACTAGCTCGTCTTACAGAAACACACTCTGCTTTTGAGAAAAGAGCACTCTTCTACTCTACTGTGTTTCCTATAGGGCCAGGACAGTGAGCTTGCTCAGAACAAAAGAACTGTGCTTGTTACACACACGGGACATATCTAGTTCAACTCTGCTTAGGAAACTGACAAGAACAGTAGCTTCTCTTCAGTCCAGTACACTGTACTTGCTAGGAACAGACGCGAGTGCTCTTTGTACTATGTATGGTAATGGGAGCGCAATGGTGACTCTCCTTACCAGAAAACAACTCTTGCTCGTAGGACCAGAAACTGCATGTGATTCAACTCCATTTCTGACTAGGAAACAAACACTAGCTCGCCTTACAAGAAACACACTCTGCTTTTGAGAAAAGAGCACTCTTCTACGCTACTGTGTTTCCTATAGGGCTAGAACAGTCAGCTTGGTCATAACAAAAGAACTGTGCTTCTTACACACACGGGTTATATCTAGTTCAAGTCTGCTTAGGAAACTGACAAGAACAGTAGCTTCTCTTCAGTACAGTACACTGTAATTGCTGGGAACAGACGCGAGTGCTCTTTGCACTTTGTATGGTAAAGGGAGCGAAATAGTGACTCTCCTTACCAGAAAACAACTCTTGCTCTTAGGACCAAAAACTGCATGTGATTCAACTCGATTTCTGATTTGGAAACAAACACTAGCTCGTCTTGCAAGAAAAACAATCTGCTTTTGAGAAAGGAGCACTCTATTACTCTACTGTGTTTCCTATAGGGCCAGAACAGTGAGCTTGCTCAGAACAACAGAACTGTGCTTCGTACACACCCGGGTCATATCTAGTTCAACTCTGCTTAGGAAACTGACAAGAACAGGAGCTTCTCATCAGTCCAGTACACTTTAATTGCTGGGAACAGACGCGAGTGGTATTTGCACTGTGTATGGCAAAGGGAGCACAATAGTGTCTCTTCTTAGCAGAAAACAACTCTTGCTCGTAGGACCAAGAACTGCATGTGATTCAACTCCATTTCTGACTGGGAAACAAACACTAGCTTGCCTTACAAGAAACACACTCTGCTTTTGAGAAAAGAGCACTCTTCTACTCTACTGTGTTTCCTATAGGGCCAGAATAGTGAGCTTGCTCAGAACAAAAGAACTGTGCTTCCTACACACACGGGCCATATCTAGTTCAACTCTGCTTAGGAAACTGACAAGAACAGTAGCTACTTTTCAGTCCAGTACACTGTACTTGCTGGGAACAGACGCGAGTGCTCTTTGCACTCTGTATGGCAATGTGAGCTCAATAGTGACTCTCCTTACCAGAAAACAACTCTTGCTCGTAGGACCAGAAACTGCATGTCATTCAACTCCATTTCTGACTGGGAAACAAACACTAGCTTGCCTTACAAGAAACACACTCTGCTTTTGAGAAAAGAGCACTCTTTTACTCTTCTGTGTTTCCTATAGGGCCAGAACTGTGTGCTTGCTCAGAACAAAAGAACTGTGCTTCCTACACACACGGGCCATATCTAGTTCAACTCTGCTTAGGAAACTGACAAGAACAGTAGCTTCTCTTCAGTCCAGTACACTGTACTTGCTGGGAACAGACGCGAGTGCTCTTTGCACTGTGTATGACAATGGGAGCGCAATAGTGACTCTCCTTACCAGAAAACAGCTATTGCTCGTAGGACCAAAAACTGCATGTGATTCAAATCCATTTCTGACTGGGAAATAAACACTATCTCATCTTACAAGAAACACACTCTGCTTTTGAGAAAAGAGCACTCTTCTACTTTACTGTGTTTTCTATAGGTCCAGGACAGTGAGCTTGCTCAGAACAAAAGAACTGTGCTTCGAACACACACGGGTCATATCTAGTTCAACTCTGCTTAGGAAACTGACAAGAACAGTAGCTTCTCTTCAGTCCAGTACACTGTACTTGCTGAGAACAGACGCGAGTGCTCTTTGCACTTTGTATGGTAATGGAAGCGCAATAGTGACTTTCCTTACCAGAAAACAACTCTTGCTCAAAGGATCAAAAACTGCATGTGATTCAACTCCATTTCTGACTGGGAAACAAACTCTAGCTCACCTTACAAGAAATACACTTTGCTTTTGAGAAAAGAGCACTCTTCTAATCTACTGTGTTTCCTATAGGGCCAGAACAGTGAGCTTGCTCAGAACAAAAAAACTGTGCTTCCTACACACACGGGCCATATCTAGTTCAACTCTGCTTAGGAAACTGACAAGAACAGTAGCTACTCTACAGTCCAGTACACTGTACTTGCTGGGAACAGACGCGAGTGCTATTTGCACTGTGTATGGCAATGGGAGCTCAGTAGTGACTCTCCTTACCAGAAAACAACTCTTGCTCGTAGGACCTGAAACTACATGTCATTCAACTCCATTTCTGAGGGGAAACAAACACTAGCTCACCTTACAAGAAACAAACACTGCTTTTGAGAAAAGAGCACTCTTCTACTCTACTGTGTTTCCTATAGGGCCAGGACAGTGAGCTTGCTCAAATCAAAAGAACTGTGCTTCGTACACACACGTGTCATATCTAGTTCAACTCTGCTTAGGAAACTGACAAGAACAGTAGCTTCTCTTCAGTCCTGTACACTGTACTTGCTGGGAACAGACGCGAGTGTTATTTGCACTGTGTATGGCAATGGGAGTAAAATAGTGACTCTCATTACCAGAAAACAATTCTTGTTCGTAGGACCAGAAACTGCATGTGACTCAACTCCATTTCTTACTGGGAAACAAACACTAGCTCGCCTTACAAGAAACACACTCTGCTTTTGAGAAAAGAGCACTCTTCTACTCTACTGTGTTTCCTATAGGGCCAGGACAGTGAGCTTGCTCAAATCAAAAGAACTGTGCTTCGTACACACACGGGTCATATCTAGTTCAACTCTGCTTAAGAAACTGACAAGAACAGTAGCTTTTCTTCAGTCCTGTACACTGTACTTGCTGGGAACAGACGCGAGTGCTATTTGCACTGTGTATGGCAATGGGAGTAAAATAGTGACTCTCATTACCAGAAAACAATTCTTGTTCTTAGGACCAGAAACTGCATGTGATTCAACTCCATTTCTGCCTGGGAAACAAACACTAGCTCGCCTTGCAAGAAAAACAATCTACTTTTGAGAAAGGAGCACTCTACTAGTCTACTGTGTTTCCTATAGGGCCAGAACAGTGAGCTTGCTCAGAACAAAAGAACTGTGCTTCGTACACACCCGGGTCATATCTAGTTCAACTCTGCTTAGGAAACTGACAAGAATAGTAGCTTCTCTTCAGTCCAGTACACAGTACTTGCAGGAAACAGACCCGAGTGCTATTTGCACTGTGTATGGCAATGGGAGCACAATAGTAACTCTCCTTACCAGAAAACAACTCTTGCTTGTAGGACCAAAAACTGCATGTGATTCAAATCCATTTCTGACTGGGAAATAAAAACTAGCTCGTCTTACAGAAACACACTCTGCTTTTGAGAAAAGAGCACTCTTCTACTCTACTGTGTTTCCTATAGGGCCAGGACAGTGAGCTTGCTCAGAACAAAAGAACTGTGCTTCGTACACACACGGGACATATCTAGTTCAACTCTGCTTAGGAAACTGACAAGAACAGTAGCTTCTCTTCAGTCCAGTACACTGTACTTGCAGGAAACAGACCCGAGTGCTATTTGCACTGTATATGACAATGGGAGCGCAATAGTGACTCTCCTTACCAGAAAACAACTCTTGCTCGTAGGACCAGAAACTGCATGTGATTCAACTCCATTTCTGACTGGGAAACAAACACTAGCTTGCCTTACAGGAAACACACTCTGCTTTTGAAAAAAGAGCACTCTTCTTCTCTACTGTGTTTCCTATAGGGACAGAACAGTGAGCTTGCTCATAACAAGAGAACTGTGCTTCTTACACACATGGGTCATATCTAGTTCAACTCTGCTTAAAAAACTGACAAGAACAGTAGCTTCTCTTCAGTCCAGTACACTGTACTTGCTGGGAACAGACGCGAGTGCTCTTTGTACTGTGTGGTAAAGGGAGCGTAATAGTGACTCTCCTTACCAGAAAACAACTCTTGCTCGTAGGACCAGAAACTGCATGTCATTCAACTCCATTTCTGACTGGGAAACAAACACTAGCTCGCCTTACATGAAACACACTCTGCTTTGGAGAAATGAGAACTCTTCTACTCTACTGTGTTTCCTATAGGGCCAGAACAATGAGCTTACTCAGAACAAAAGAACTGTGCTTCCTACACATACGGGCCATATCTACTTCAGTCGGCTTAGGAAACTGACAAGAACAGTAGCTTCTCTTCAGTCCAGTAAACTGTACTTGCTGGGAACAGACGCGAGTGCTATTTGAACTGTTTATGGCAATGGGAGCGCAACAATGACTCTCCTTACCAGAAAACAACTCTTGCTCGTAGGACCAGAAACTGCATGTCATTCAACTCCATTTCTGACTGGGAAACAAACTCTAGCTCGCCTTACAAGAAACACACTCTGCTTTTGAAAAAAGAGCACTCTTCTACTTTACTGTGTTTCCTACAGGTCCAGGACAGTGAGCTTGCTTAGAACCAAAGAACTGTGCTTCGAACACACACGGGTCATATCTGGTTCAACTCTGCTTAGGAAACTGACAAGAACAGTAGCTTCTCTTCAGTCCAGTACACTGTACTTGCTGAGAACAGACGCGAGTGCTCTTTGCACTGTGTATGGCAATGGGAGCGCAATAGTGACTCTCCTTACCAGAAAACAACTCTTGCTCGTAGGACCAAAACCTGCATGTGATTCAAATCCATTTCTGACTGGGAAATAAACACTAGCTTGCCTTACAAGAAACACAATCTCCTTTTGAGAAAAGAGCACTCTTCTACTCTACTCTGTTTCCTATAGGGCCAGAACAGTGAGCTTGGTCATAACAAAATAACTGTGCTTCTTACACACACGGGTTATATCTAGTTCAAGTCTGCTTAGGAAACTGACAAGAACAGTAGCTTCTCTTCAGTACAGTACACTGTAATTTCTGGGAACAGACGCGAGTGCTCTTTGCACTTTGTATGGTAAAGGGAGCGAAATAGTGACTTTCCTTACCAGAAAATAAATCTTGCTCTTAGGACCAAAAACTGCATGTGATTCAACTCCATTTCTGACTGGGAAACAAACTCTAGCTCGCCTTACAAGAAACACACTCTGCTTTTGAGAAAAGAGCACTCTTCTAATCTACTGTGTTTCCTATAGGGCCAGAACAGTGAGCTTGCTCAGAATAAAAAAACTGTGCTTCCTACACACACGGGCCATATCTAGTTCAACTCTGCTTAGAAAACTGACAAGAACAGTAGCTACTCTACAGTCCAGTACACTGTACTTGCTGAGAACAGACGCGAGTGCTCTTTGCACTGTGTATGGCAATGGGAGCGCAATAGTGACTCTCCTTACCAGAAAACAACTCTTGCTCGTAGGACCAAAACCTGCATGTGATTCAAATCCATTTCTGACTGGGAAATAAACACTAGCTTGCCTTACAAGAAACACAATCTCCTTTTGAGAAAAGAGCACTCTTCTACTCTACTCTGTTTCCTATAGGGCCAGAACAGTGAGCTTGGTCATAACAAAATAACTGTGCTTCTTACACACACGGGTTATATCTAGTTCAAGTCTGCTTAGGAAACTGACAAGAACAGTAGCTTCTCTTCAGTACAGTACACTGTAATTTCTGGGAACAGACGCGAGTGCTCTTTGCACTTTGTATGGTAAAGGGAGCGAAATAGTGACTTTCCTTACCAGAAAATAAATCTTGCTCTTAGGACCAAAAACTGCATGTGATTCAACTCCATTTCTGACTGGGAAACAAACTCTAGCTCGCCTTACAAGAAACACACTCTGCTTTTGAGAAAAGAGCTCTCTTCTAATCTACTGTGTTTCCTATAGGGCCAGAACAGTGAGCTTGCTCAGAATAAAAAAACTGTGCTTCCTACACACACGGGCCATATCTAGTTCAACTCTGCTTAGAAAACTGACAAGAACAGTAGCTACTCTACAGTCCAGTACACTGTACTTGCTGGGAACAGACGCGAGTGCTATTTGCACTGTGTATGGCAATGGGAGCTCAATAGTGACTCTCCTTACCAGAAAACAACTCTTGCTCGTAGGACCTGAAACTACATGTCATTCAACTCCATTTCTGAGAGGAAACAAACACTAGCTCACCTTACAAGAAACAAACTCTGCTTTTGAGAAAAGAGCACTCTTCTACTTTACTGTGTTTCCTACAGGTCCAGGACAGTGAGCTTGCTCAGAACCAAAGAACTGTGCTTCGAACACACACGGGTCATATCTGGTTCAACTCTGCTTAGGAAACTGACAAGAACAGTAGCTTCTCTTCAGTCCAGTACACTGTACTTGCTGAGAACAGACGCGAGTGCTCTTTGCACTGTGTATGGCAATGGGAGCGCAATAGTGACTCTCCTTACCAGAAAACAACTCTTGCTCGTAGGACCAAAACCTGCATGTGATTCAAATCCATTTCTGACTGGGAAATAAACACTAGCTTGCCTTACAAGAAACACAATCTCCTTTTGAGAAAAGAGCACTCTTCTACTCTACTCTGTTTCCTATAGGGCCAGAACAGTGAGCTTGGTCATAACAAAATAACTGTGCTTCTTACACACACGGGTTATATCTAGTTCAAGTCTGCTTAGGAAACTGACAAGAACAGTAGCTTCTCTTCAGTACAGTACACTGTAATTTCTGGGAACAGACGCGAGTGCTCTTTGCACTTTGTATGGTAAAGGGAGCGAAATAGTGACTTTCCTTACCAGAAAATAAATCTTGCTCTTAGGACCAAAAACTGCATGTGATTCAACTCCATTTCTGACTGGGAAACAAACTCTAGCTCGCCTTACAAGAAACACACTCTGCTTTTGAGAAAAGAGCACTCTTCTAATCTACTGTGTTTCCTATAGTGCCAGAACAGTGAGCTTGCTCAGAATAAAAAAACTGTGCTTCCTACACACACGGGCCATATCTAGTTCAACTCTGCTTAGAAAACTGACAAGAACAGTAGCTACTCTACAGTCCAGTACACTGTACTTGCTGAGAACAGACGCGAGTGCTCTTTGCACTGTGTATGGCAATGGGAGCGCAATAGTGACTCTCCTTACCAGAAAACAACTCTTGCTCGTAGGACCAAAACCTGCATGTGATTCAAATCCATTTCTGACTGGGAAATAAACAGTAGCTTGCCTTACAAGAAACACAATCTCCTTTTGAGAAAAGAGCACTCTTCTACTCTACTGTGTTTCCTATAGGGCCAGAATAGAGAGCTTGCTCAGAACAAAAGAACTGTGCTTCCTACACACACGGGCCATATCTAGTTCAACTCTGCTTAGGAAACTGACAAGAACAGTAGTTTTTCTTCAGTCCTGTACACTGTACTTGCTGGGAACAGACGCGAGTGCTATTTGCACTTTGTATGGCAATGGGAGTAAAATAGTGACTCTCATTACCAGAAAACAATTCTTGTTCATAGGACCAGAAACTGCATGTGATTCAACTCCATTTCTTACTGGGAAACAAACACTAGCTCGCCTTACAAGAAACACACTCTGCTTTTGAGAAAAGAGCACTCTTCTACTCGACTTGTTTCCTATAGTGCCAGAACAATGAGCTTGCTCAGAACAAAAGAACTGTGCTTCCTACACATATGAGCCATATCTAGTTCAACTCTGCTTAGGAAACTGACAAGAACAGTAGCTTCTCTTCAGTCCAGTACACTGTACTTGCTGGGAACAGACCCGAGTGCTATTTGCACTGTGTATGGCAATGGGAGCACAACAATGACTCACCTTACCAGAAAACAACTCTTGCTCGTAGGACAAGAAACTGCATGTGATTCAACTCGATTTCTGATTTGGAAACAAACACTAGCTCGTCTTGCAAGAAAAACAATCTGCTTTTGAGAAAGGAGCACTCTATTACTCTACTGTGTTTCCTATAGGGCCAGAACAGTGAGCTTGCTCAGAACAACAGAACTGTGCTTCGTACACACCCGGGTCATATCTAGTTCAACTCTGCTTAGGAAACTGACAAGAACAGTAGCTACTTTTCAGTCCAGTACACTGTACTTGCTGGGAACAGACGCGAGTGCTCTTTGCACTGTGTATGGCAATGTGAGCTCAATAGTGACTCTCCTTACCAGAAAACAACTCTTGCTCGTAGGACCAGAAACTGCATGTCATTCAACTCCATTTCTGACTGGGAAACAAACACTCGCTCGCCTTACAAGAAACACACTCTGCTTTTGAGAAAAGAGCACTCTTCTACTCTTCTGTGTTTCCTATAGGGCCAGAACTGTGTGCTTGCTCAGAACAAAAGAACTGGGCTTCCTACACACACGGGCCACATCTAGTTCAACTCTGCTTAGGAAACTGACAAGAACAGTAGCTTCTCTTCAGTCCAGTACACTGTACTTGCTGGGAACAGACGCGAGTGCTCTTTGCACTGTGTATGACAATGGGAGCGCAATAGTGACTCTCCTTACCAGAAAACAGCTATTGCTCGTAGGACCAAAAACTGCATGTGATTCAAATCCATTTCTGACTGGGAAATAAACACTATCTCATCTTACAAGAAACACACTCTGCTTTTGAGAAAAGAGCACTCTTCTACTTTACTGTGTTTCCTATAGGTCCAGGACAGTGAGCTTGCTCAGAACAAAAGAACTGTGCTTCGAACACACACGGGTCATATCTAGTTCAACTCTGCTTAGGAAACTGACAAGAACAGTAGCTTCTCTTCAGTCCAGTACACTGTACTTGCTGGAAACAGACTCGAATGCTCTTTGCACTTTGTATGGTAATGGGAGCACAATAGTTACTCTCCTTACCAAAACAACTCTTGCTCGTAGGACCAAAAACTGCATGTGATTCAACTCCATTTCTGACTGGGAAACAAACTCTAGCTTGCCTTATAAGAAACACACTCTGCTTTTGAAAAAAGAGCACTCTTGTTCTCTACTGTGTTTCCTATAGGGCCAGAACAGTGAGCTTGCTCAGAACAAAAGAACTGTGCTTCCTACACACACGGGCCATATCTAGTTCAACTCTGCTTAGGAAACTGACAAGAACAGTAGCTTCTCTTCAGTCCAGTACACTGTACTTGCAGGAAACAGACCCGAGTGCTATTTGCACTGTGTATGACAATGGGAGCGCAATAGTGACTCTCCTTACCAGAAAACAACTCTTGCTCGTAGGACCAGAAACTGCATGTGATTCAACTCCATTTCTGACTGGGAAACAAACACTAGCTTGCCTTACAGGAAACACACTCTGCTTTTGAAAAAAGAGCACTCTTCTTCTCCACTGTGTTTCCTATAGGGACAGAACAGTGAGCTTGCTCATAACAAGAGAACTGTGCTTCTTACACACATGGGTCATATCTAGTTCAACTCTGCTTAAAAAACTGACAAGAACAGTAGCTTCTCTTCAGTCCAGTACACTGTACTTGCTGGGAACAGACGCGAGTGCTCTTTGTACTGTGTGGTAAATGGAGCGTAATAGTGACTCTCCTTACCAGAAAACAACTCTTGCTCGTAGGACCAGAAACTGCATGTGATTCAATTCCATTTCTGACTGGGAAACAAACACTAGCTCGCCTTACATGAAACACACTCTGCTTTGGAGAAATGAGAACTCTTCTACTCTACTGTGTTTCCTATAGGGCCAGAACAATGAGCTTACTCAGAACAAAAGAACTGTGCTTCCTACACATACGGGCCATATCTAGATCAGTCTGCTTAGGAAACTGACAAGAACAGTAGCTTCTCTTCAGTCCAGTAAACTGTACTTGCTGGGAACAGACGCGAGTGCTATTTGAACTGTTTATGGCAATGGGAGCGCAACAATGACTCTCCTTACCAGAAAACAACTCTTGCTCGTAGGACCAGAAACTGCATGTGATTCAACTCCATTTCTGACTGGGAAACAAACACTAGCTTGCCTTACAAGAAACACACTCTGCTTTTGAGAAAAGAGCACACTCTAATCTACTGTGTTTCCTATAGGGCCAGAAGAGTGAGCTTGCTCAGAACAAAAGAACTGTGCTTCCTACACACACGGGCCATATCTACTTCAACTCTGCTTAGGAAACTGACAAGAACAGTAGCTTCTCTACAGTCCAGTACACAGTACTTGCAGGAAACAGACCCGAGTGCTATTTGCACTGTGTATGGCAATGGGAGCACAATAGTAACTCTCCTTACCAGAAAACAACTCTTGCTCGTAGGACCAAAAACTGCATGTGATTCAAATCCATTTCTGACTGGGAAATAAAAACTAGCTCGTCTTACAGAAACACACTCTGCTTTTGAGAAAAGAGCACTCTTCTACTCTACTGTGTTTCCTATAGGGCCAGGACAGTGAGCTTGCTCAGAACAAAAGAACTGTGCTTTGTACACAGACGGGCCATATCTAGTTCAACTCTGCTTAGGAAACTGACAAGAACAGTAGCTTCTCTTCAGTCCAGTACACTGTACCTGCAGGAAACAGACCCGAGTGCTATTTGCACTGTGTATGACAATGGGAGCGCAATAGTGACTCTCCTTACCAGAAAACAACTCTTGCTCGTAGGACCAGAAACTGCATGTGATTCAAATCCATTTCTGACTGGGAAACAAACACTAGCTTGCCTTACAGGAAACACACTCTGCTTTTGAAAAAAGAGCATTCTTCTTCTCTACTGTGTTTCCTATAGGGACAGAACAGTGAGCTTGCTCATAACAAGAGAACTGTGCTTCTTACACACATGGGTCATATCTAGTTCAACTCTGCTTAAAAAACTGACAAGAACAGTAGCTTCTCTTCAGTCCAGTACACTGTACTTGCTGGGAACAGACGCGAGTGCTCTTTGTACTGTGTGGTAAAGGGAGCGTAATAGTGACTCTCCTTACCAGAAAACAACTCTTGCTCGTAGGACCCGAAACTGCATGTCATTCAACTCCATTTCTGACTGGGAAACAAACACTAGCTCGCCTTACATGAAACACACTCTGCTTTGGAGAAATGAGAACTCTTCTACTCTACTGTGTTTCCTATAGGGCCAGAACAATGAGCTTACTCAGAACAAAAGAACTGTGCTTCCTACACATACGGGCCATATCTACTTCAGTCTGCTTAGGAAACTGACAAGAACAGTAGCTTCTCTTCAGTCCAGTAAACTGTACTTGCTGGGAACAGACGCGAGTGCTATTTGAACTGTTTATGGCAATGGGAGCGCAACATGACTCTCCTTACCAGAAAACAACTCTTGCTCGTAGGACCAGAAACTGCATGTGATTCAACTCCATTTCTGACTGGGAAACAAACTCTAGCTTGCCTTACAAGAAACACACTCTGCTTTTGAGAAAAGAGCACACTCTAATCTACTGTGTTTCCTATAGGGCCAGAAGAGTGAGCTTGCTCAGAACAAAAGAACTGTGCTTCCTACACACACGGGCCATATCTAGTTCAACTCTGCTTAGGAAACTGACAAGAACAGTAGCTTCTCTTCAGTCCAGTACACAGTACTTGCAGGAAACAGACCCGAGTGCTATTTGCACTGTGTATGGCAATGGGAGCACAATAGTAACTCTCCTTACCAGAAAACAACTCTTGCTCGTAGGACCAAAAACTGCATGTGATTCAAATCCATTTCTGACTGGGAAATAAAAACTAGCTCGTCTTACAGAAACACACTCTGCTTTTGAGAAAAGAGCACTCTTCTACTCTACTGTGTTTCCTATAGGGCCAGGACAGTGAGCTTGCTCAGAACAAAAGAACTGTGCTTCGTACACACACGGGACATATCTAGTTCAACTCTGCTTAGGAAACTGACAAGAACAGTAGCTTCTCTTCAGTACAGTACACTGTAATTGCTGGGAACAGACGCGAGTGCTCTTTGCACTTTGTATGGTAAAGGGAGCGAAATAGTGACTACCCTTACCAGAAAACAACTCTTGCTCTTAGGACCAAAAACTGCATGTGATTCAACTCGATTTCTGATTTGGAAACAAACACTAGCTCGTCTTGCAAGAAAAACAATCTGCTTTTGAGAAAGGAGCACTCTATTACTCTACTGTGTTTCCTATAGGGCCAGAACAGTGAGCTTGCTCAGAACAACAGAACTGTGCTTCGTACACACCCGGGTCATATCTAGTTCAACTCTGCTTAGGAAACTGACAAGAACAGGAGCTTCTCATCAGTCCAGTACACTTTAAATGCTGGGAACAGACGCGAGTGGTATTTGCACTGTGTATGGCAATGGGAGCACAATAGTGACTCTTCTTAGCAGAAAACAACTCTTGCTCATAGGACCAAAAACTGCATGTGATTCAACTCCATTTCTGACTGGGAAACAAACACTAGCTTGCCTTACAAGAAACACACTCTGCTTTTGAGAAAAGAGCACTCTTCTACTCTACTGTGTTTCCTATAGGGCCAGAATAGTGAGCTTGCTCAGAACAAAAGAACTGTGCTTCCTACACACATGGGCCATATCTAGTTCAACTCTGCTTAGGAAACTGACAAGAACAGTAGCTACTTTTCAGTCCAGTACACTGTACTTGCTTGGAACAGACGCGAGGTCTCTTTGCACTCTGTATGGCAATGTGAGCTCAATAGTGACTCTCCTTACCAGAAAACAACTCTTGCTCGTAGGACCAGAAACTGCATGTCATTCAACTCCATTTCTGACTGGGAAACAAACACTCGCTCGCCTTACAAGAAACACACTCTGCTTTTGAGAAAAGAGCACTCTTCTACTCTTCTGTGTTTCCTATAGGGACAGAACTGTGTGCTTGCTCAGAACAAAAGAACTGTGCATCCTACACATACGGGCCATATCTAGTTCAATCTGCTTAGGAAACTGACAAGAACAGTAGCTTCTCTTCAGTCCAGTACACTGTACTTGCTGGGAACAGACGCGAGTGATATTTGCACTGTGTATGGCAATGGGAGCGCAATAGTGACTCTCCTTACCTGAAAACAACTCTTGCTCGTAGGAACAAAAACTGCATGTGATTCAAATCCATTGCTGACTGGGAAATAAACACTAGCTCGCCTTACGAGAAACACACTCTGCTTTTGAGAAAAGAGCACTCTTCTACTCTACTGTGTTTCCTATAGGGCCAGAACAGTGAGCTTGCTCAGAACAAAAGAACTGTGCTTCGTACACACATGGGTCATATCTAGTTCAACTCTGCTTAGGAAACTGACAAGAATAGTAGCTTCTTTTCAGTCCAGTACACTGTACTTGCTTTGAACAGACGCCAGTGCTCTTTGTACTGTGTATGGTAATGGGAGCGTAATAGTGACTCTCCTTACCAGAAAACAACTCTTGCTCGTAGGACCAGAAACTGCAGGTCATTCAACTCCATTTCTGACTGGGAAACAAACACTAGCTCGCCTTGCAAGAAAAACACTCTGCTTTTGAGAAAGGAGCACTCTTCTGCTCTACAGTGTTTCCTATAGGGCCATAACAGTAAGCTTGCTCAGAACAAAAGAACTGTGCTTCCTACAAACAGGGGTCATATCTAGTTCAACTCTGCTTAGGAAACTGACAAGAACAGTAGCTTCTCTTCAGTCCAGTACACTGTACTTGCTGGGAACAGACGCGAGCGCTATTTGCACTGTGTATGGCAATGGGAGCACAATAGTGACCCTTCCTACCAGAAAACAACTCTTGCTCTTAGGACGAGAAACTGCATGTCATTCAACTCCATTATTAACTGGGAAACAAACGCTAGCTTGCATTACGAGAAACACACTCTGCTTTTGAGAAAAGAGCACACTCTAATCTACTGTGTTTCCTATAGGGCCAGAACAGTTAGCTTGCTCAGAACAAATGAACCGTGCTTCGGAAACACACGGGTCATATCTAGTTCAACTCTGCTTAGGAAACTGACAAGAACAGTAGCTTCTCTTCAGTCCAGTACACTGTACTTGCTGGGAACAGATGCGAGTGCTATTTGCACTGTGTATGGCAATGGGAGCTCAATAGTGACTCTTCTTACCCTAAAACAACTCTTGCTCTTAGGACCATAAATTGAATGACATTCAACTCCATTTCTGACTGGGAAACAAAAACTAGCTCGCCTTACAAGAAACACACTCTGCTTTTGAGAAAAGAGCACTCTTCTACTCTACTGTGTTTCCTATAGGGCCAGTACACTGAGCTTGCTCAGAACAAAAGAACTGTGCTTCCTACACACACGGGCCATATCTAGTTCAACTCTGATTAGGAAACTGACAAGAACAGTAGCTTCTCTTCAGTCCAGTACACTGTACTTGCTGGGAACAGAGGCGAGTGCTTTTTGCACTGTGAATGACAATGGGAGCGCAACTGTTACTCTTCTTACCAGAAAAAAACTCTTGCTTGTAGGACCAGAATCTGCATGTCATTCAACTCCATTTCTGACTGGGAAACAAACACTAGCTCGCCTTGCAAGAAAAACACTCTGCTTTTGAGAAAGGACCACTCTTCTACTCTACTGTGTTTCCTATAGGGCCAGAACAGTGAGCTTGCTCAGAACAAAAGAACTGTGCTTCGTACACACCCGGGTCATATCTAGTTCAACTCTGCTTAGGAAACTGACAAGAACAGTAGCTTCTCTTCAGTTCAGTACACTGTACTTGCTGGGAACAGACGCGAGTGCTATTTGCACTGTGTATGGCAATGGGAGCTCAATAGTGACTCTCCTTACCAGAAAACAACTCTTGCTCGTAGGACCTGAAACTACATGTCATTCAACTCCATTTCTGAGGGGAAACAAACACTAGCTCACCTTACAAGAAACAAATTCTGCTTTTGAGAAAAGAGCACTCTTCTACTCTACTGTGTTTCCTATAGTGCCAGGACAGTGAGCTTGCTCAAATCAAAAGAACTGTGCTTCGTACACACGGGTCATATCTAGTTCAACTCTGCTTAGGAAACTGACAAGAACAGTAGCTTCTCTTCAGTCCTGTACACTGTACTTGCTGGGAACAGACGCGAGTGCTATTTGTACTGCGTATGGCAATGGGAGTAAAATAGTGACTCTCATTACCAGAAAACAATTCTTGTTCGTAGGACCAGAAACTGCATGTGATTCAACTCCATTTCTTACTGGGAAACAAACACTAGCTCGCCTTACAAGAAACACACTCTGCTTTTGAGAAAAGAGCACTCTTCTACTCTACTGTGTTTCCTATAGGGCCAGAACAGTGAGCTTGGTCATAACAAAAGAACTGTGCTTCGTACACACACGGGTCATATCTAGTTCAACTCTGCTTAGGAAACTGACAAGAACAGTAGCTTTTCTTCAGTCCTGTACACTGTACTTGCTGGGAACAGACGCGAGTGCTATTTGCACTGTGTATGGCAATGGGAGTAAAATAGTGACTCTCATTACCAGAAAACAATTCTTGTTCATAGGACCAGAAACTGCATGTGATTCAACTCCATTTCTGCCTGGGAAACAAACACTAGCTCGCCTTGCAAGAAAAACAATCTGCTTTTGAGAAAGGAGCACTCTACTACTCTACTGTGTTTCCTATAGGGCCAGAACAGTGTGCTTGCTCAGAACAAAAGAACTGTGCTTCGTACACACCCGGGTCATATCTAGTTCAACTCTGCTTAGGAAACTGACAAGAATAGTAGCTTCTCTTCAGTCCAGTACACTGTACTTGCTGGGAACAGACGCGAGTGCTCTTTGCACTGTGTATGACAATGGGAGCGCAATAGTGACTCTCCTTACCAGAAAACAGCTATTGCTCGTAGGACCAAAAACTGCATGTGATTCAAATCCATTTCTGACTGGGAAATAAACACTATCTCATCTTACAAGAAACACACTCTGCTTTTGAGAAAAGAGCACTCTTCTACTTTACTGTGTTTCCTATAGGTCCAGGACAGTGAGCTTGCTCAGAACAAAAGAACTGTGCTTCGAACACACACGGGTCATATCTAGTTCAACTCTGCTTAGGAAACTGACAAGAACAGTAGCTTCTCTTCAGTCCAGTACACTGTACTTGCTGGAAACAGACGCGAATGCTCTTTGCACTTTGTATGGTAATGGGAGCGCAATAGTTACTCTCCTTACCAGAAAACAACTCTTGCTCGTAGGACCAAAAACTGCATGTGATTCAACTCCATTTCTGACTGGGAAACAAACTCTAGCTTGCCTTATAAGAAACACACTCTGCTTTTGAAAAAAGAGCACTCTTGTTCTCTACTGTGTTTCCTATAGGGCCAGAACAGTGAGCTTGCTCAGAACAAAAGAACTGTGCTTCCTACACACACGGGCCATATCTAGTTCAACTCTGCTTAGGAAACTGACAAGAACAGTAGCTTCTCTTCAGTCCAGTACACTGTACTTGCAGGAAACAGACCCGAGTGCTATTTGCACTGTGTATGACAATGGGAGCGCAATAGTGACTCTCCTTACCAGAAAACAACTCTTGCTCGTAGGACCAGAAACTGCATGTGAATCAACTCCATTTCTGACTGGGAAACAAACACTAGCTTGCCTTACAGGAAACACACTCTGCTTTTGAAAAAAGAGCACTCTTCTTCTCTACTGTGTTTCCTATAGGGACAGAACAGTGAGCTTGCTCATAACAAAAGAACTGTGCTTCTGACACACACGTGGGTCATATCTAGTTCAACTCTGCTTAAAAAACTGACAAGAACAGTAGCTTCTCTTCAGTCCAGTACACTGTACTTGCTGGGAACAGACGCGAGTGCTCTTTGTACTGTGTGGTAAATGGAGCGTAATAGTGACTCTCCTTACCAGAAAACAACTCTTGCTCGTAGGACCAGAAACTGCATGTCATTCAACTCCATTTCTGACTGGGAAACAAACACTAGCTCGCCTTACATGAAACACACTCTGCTTTGGAGAAATGAGAACTCTTCTACTCTACTGTGTTTCCTATAGGGCCAGAACAATGAGCTTACTCAGAACAAAAGAACTGTGCTTCCTACACATACGGGCCATATCTAGATCAGTCTGCTTAGGAAACTGACAAGAACAGTAGCTTCTCTTCAGTCCAGTAAACTGTACTTGCTGGGAACAGGCGCGAGTGCTATTTGAACTGTTTATGGCAATGGGAGCGCAACAATGACTCTCCTTACCAGAAAACAACTCTTGCTCGTAGGACCAGAAACTGCATGTGATTCAACTCCATTTCTGACTGGGAAACAAACACTAGCTTGCCTTACAAGAAACACACTCTGCTTTTGAGAAAAGAGCACACTCTAATCTACTGTGTTTCCTATAGGGCCAGAAGAGTGAGCTTGCTCAGAACAAAAGAACTGTGCTTCCTACACACACGGGCCATATCTACTTCAACTCTGCTTAGGAAACTGACAAGAACAGTAGCTTCTCTACAGTCCAGTACACAGTACTTGCAGGAAACAGACCCGAGTGCTATTTGCACTGTGTATGGCAATGGGAGCACAATAGTAACTCTCCTTACCAGAAAACAACTCTTGCTCGTAGGACCAAAAACTGCATGTGATTCAAATCCATTTCTGACTGGGAAATAAAAACTAGCTCGTCTTACAGAAACACACTCTGCTTTTGAGAAAAGAGCACTCTTCTACTCTACTGTGTTTCCTATAGGGCCAGGACAGTGAGCTTGCTCAGAACAAAAGAACTGTGCTTTGTACACAGACGGGCCATATCTAGTTCAACTCTGCTTAGGAAACTGACAAGAACAGTAGCTTCTCTTCAGTCCAGTACACTGTACCTGCAGGAAACAGACCCGAGTGCTATTTGCACTGTGTATGACAATGGGAGCGCAATAGTGACTCTCCTTACCAGAAAACAACTCTTGCTCGTAGGACCAGAAACTGCATGTGATTCAAATCCATTTCTGACTGGGAAACAAACACTAGCTTGCCTTACAGGAAACACACTCTGCTTTTGAAAAAAGAGCATTCTTCTTCTCTACTGTGTTTCCTATAGGGACAGAACAGTGAGCTTGCTCATAACAAGAGAACTGTGCTTCTTACACACATGGGTCATATCTAGTTCAACTCTGCTTAAAAAACTGACAAGAACAGTAGCTTCTCTTCAGTCCAGTACACTGTACTTGCTGGGAACAGACGCGAGTGCTCTTTGTACTGTGTGGTAAAGGGAGCGTAATAGTGACTCTCCTTACCAGAAAACAACTCTTGCTCGTAGGACCCGAAACTGCATGTCATTCAACTCCATTTCTGACTGGGAAACAAACACTAGCTCGCCTTACATGAAACACACTCTGCTTTGGAGAAATGAGAACTCTTCTACTCTACTGTGTTTCCTATAGGGCCAGAACAATGAGCTTACTCAGAACAAAAGAACTGTGCTTCCTACACATACGGGCCATATCTACTTCAGTCTGCTTAGGAAACTGACAAGAACAGTAGCTTCTCTTCAGTCCAGTAAACTGTACTTGCTGGGAACAGACGCGAGTGCTATTTGAACTGTTTATGGCAATGGGAGCGCAACAATGACTCTCCTTACCAGAAAACAACTCTTGCTCGTAGGACCAGAAACTGCATGTGATTCAACTCCATTTCTGACTGGGAAACAAACTCTAGCTTGCCTTACAAGAAACACACTCTGCTTTTGAGAAAAGAGCACACTCTAATCTACTGTGTTTCCTATAGGGCCAGAAGAGTGAGCTTGCTCAGAACAAATGAACTGTGCTTCCTACACACACGGGCCATATCTAGTTCAACTCTGCTTAGGAAACTGACAAGAACAGTAGCTTCTCTTCAGTCCAGTACACAGTACTTGCAGGAAACAGACCCGAGTGCTATTTGCACTGTGTATGGCAATGGGAGCACAATAGTAACTCTCCTTACCAGAAAACAACTCTTGCTCGTAGGACCAAAAACTGCATGTGATTCAAATCCATTTCTGACTGGGAAATAAAAACTAGCTCGTCTTACAGAAACACACTCTGCTTTTGAGAAAAGAGCACTCTTCTACTCTACTGTGTTTCCTATAGGGCCAGGACAGTGAGCTTGCTCAGAACAAAAGAACTGTGCTTCGTACACACACGGGACATATCTAGTTCAACTCTGCTTAGGAAACTGACAAGAACAGTAGCTTCTCTTCAGTCCAGTACACTGTACTTGCTAGGAACAGACGCGAGTGCTCTTTGTACTGTGTATGGTAATGGGAGCGCAATGGTGACTCTCCTTACCAGAAAACAACTCTTGCTCGTAGGACCAGAAACTGCATGTGATTCAACTCCATTTCTGACTAGGAAACAAACACTAGCTCGCCTTACAAGAAACACACTCTGCTTTTGAGAAAAGAGCACTCTTCTACTCTACTGTGTTTCCTATAGGGCTAGAACAGTGAGCTTGGTCATAACAAAAGAACTGTGCTTCTTACACACACGGGTTATATCTAGTTCAAGTCTGCTTAGGAAACTGACAAGAACAGTAGCTTCTCTTCAGTACAGTACACTGTAATTGCTGGGAACAGACGCGAGTGCTCTTTGCACTTTGTATGGTAAAGGGAGCGAAATAGTGACTACCCTTACCAGAAAACAACTCTTGCTCTTAGGACCAAAAACTGCATGTGATTCAACTCAATTTCTGATTTGGAAACAAACACTAGCTCGTCTTGCAAGAAAAACAATCTGCTTTTGAGAAAGGAGCACTCTATTACTCTACTGTGTTTCCTATAGGGCCAGAACAGTGAGCTTGCTCAGAACAACAGAACTGTGCTTCGTACACACCCGGGTCATATCTAGTTCAACTCTGCTTAGGAAACTGACAAGAACAGGAGCTTCTCATCAGTCCAGTACACTTTAAATGCTGGGAACAGACGCGAGTGGTATTTGCACTGTGTATGGCAATGGGAGCACAATAGTGACTCTTCTTAGCAGAAAACAACTCTTGCTCGTAGGACCAAAAACTGCATGTGATTCAACTCCATTTCTGACTGGGAAACAAACACTAGCTTGCCTTACAAGAAACACACTCTGCTTTTGAGAAAAGAGCACTCTTCTACTCTACTGTGTTTCCTATAGGGCCAGAATAGTGAGCTTGCTCAGAACAAAAGAACTGTGCTTCCTACACACATGGGCCATATCTAGTTCAACTCTGCTTAGGAAACTGACAAGAACAGTAGCTACTTTTCAGTCCAGTACACTGTACTTGCTTGGAACAGACGCGAGGTCTCTTTGCACTCTGTATGGCAATGTGAGCTCAATAGTGACTCTCCTTACCAGAAAACAACTCTTGCTCGTAGGACCAGAAACTGCATGTCATTCAACTCCATTTCTGACTGGGAAACAAACACTCGCTCACCTTACAAGAAACACACTCTGCTTTTGAGAAAAGAGCACTCTTCTACTCTTCTGTGTTTCCTATAGGGACAGAACTGTGTGCTTGCTCAGAACAAAAGAACTGTGCATCCTACACATACGGGCCATATCTAGTTCAATCTGCTTAGGAAACTGACAAGAACAGTAGCTTCTCTTCAGTCCAGTACACTGTACTTGCTGGGAACAGACGCGAGTGATATTTGCACTGTGTATGGCAATGGGAGCGCAATAGTGACTCTCCTTACCTGAAAACAACTCTTGCTCGTAGGAACAAAAACTGCATGTGATTCAAATCCATTGCTGACTGGGAAATAAACACTAGCTCGCCTTACGAGAAACACACTCTGCTTTTGAGAAAAGAGCACTCTTCTACTCTACTGTGTTTCCTATAGGGCCAGAACAGTGAGCTTGCTCAGAACAAAAGAACTGTGCTTCGTACACACATGGGTCATATCTAGTTCAACTCTGCTTAGGAAACTGACAAGAACAGTAGCTTCTTTTCAGTCCAGTACACTGTACTTGCTTTGAACAGATGCCAGTGCTCTTTGTACTGTGTATGGTAATGGGAGCGTAATAGTGACTCTCCTTACCAGAAAACAACTCTTGCTCGTAGGACCAGAAACTGCAGGTCATTCAACTCCATTTCTGACTGGGAAACAAACACTAGCTCGCCTTGCAAGAAAAACACTCTGCTTTTGAGAAAGGAGCACTCTTCTGCTCTACAGTGTTTCCTATAGGGCCATAACAGTAAGCTTGCTCAGAACAAAAGAACTGTGCTTCCTACAAACAGGGGTCATATCTAGTTCAACTCTGCTTAGGAAACTGACAAGAACAGTAGCTTCTCTTCAGTCCAGTACACTGTACTTGCTGGGAACAGACGCGAGTGCTATTTGCACTGTGTATGGCAATGGGAGCACAATAGTGACCCTTCCTACCAGAAAACAACTCTTGCTCTTAGGACGAGAAACTGCATGTCATTCAACTCCATTATTAACTGGGAAACAAACGCTAGCTTGCATTACGAGAAACACACTCTGCTTTTGAGAAAAGAGCACACTCTAATCTACTGTGTTTCCTATAGGGCCAGAACAGTTAGCTTGCTCAGAACAAATGAACCGTGCTTCGGAAACACACGGGTCATATCTAGTTCAACTCTGCTTAGGAAACTGACAAGAACAGTAGCTTCTCTTCAGTCCAGTACACTGTACTTGCTGGGAACAGATGCGAGTGCTATTTGCACTGTGTATGGCAATGGGAGCTCAATAGTGACTCTTCTTACCCTAAAACAACTCTTGCTCTTAGGACCATAAATTGAATGACATTCAACTCCATTTCTGACTGGGAAACAAAAACTAGCTCGCCTTACAAGAAACACACTCTGCTTTTGAGAAAAGAGCACTCTTCTACTCTACTGTGTTTCCTATAGGGCCAGTACACTGAGCTTGCTCAGAACAAAAGAACTGTGCTTCCTACACACACGGGCCATATCTAGTTCAACTCTGATTAGGAAACTGACAAGAACAGTAGCTTCTCTTCAGTCCAGTACACTGTACTTGCTGGGAACAGAGGCGAGTGCTTTTTGCACTGTGAATGACAATGGGAGCGCAACTGTTACTCTTCTTACCAGAAAAAAACTCTTGCTTGTAGGACCAGAATCTGCATGTCATTCAACTCCATTTCTGACTGGGAAACAAACACTAGCTCGCCTTGCAAGAAAAACACTCTGCTTTTGAGAAAGGACCACTCTTCTACTCTACTGTGTTTCCTATAGGGCCAGAACAGTGAGCTTGCTCAGAACAAAAGAACTGTGCTTCGTACACACCCGGGTCATATCTAGTTCAACTCTGCTTAGGAAACTGACAAGAACAGTAGCTTCTCTTCAGTTCAGTACACTGTACTTGCTGGGAACAGACGCGAGTGCTATTTGCACTGTGTATGGCAATGGGAGCTCAATAGTGACTCTCCTTACCAGAAAACAACTCTTGCTCGTAGGACCTGAAACTACATGTCATTCAACTCCATTTCTGAGGGGAAACAAACACTAGCTCACCTTACAAGAAACAAATTCTGCTTTTGAGAAAAGAGCACTCTTCTACTCTACTGTGTTTCCTATAGTGCCAGGACAGTGAGCTTGCTCAAATCAAAAGAACTGTGCTTCGTACACACGGGTCATATCTAGTTCAACTCTGCTTAGGAAACTGACAAGAACAGTAGCTTCTCTTCAGTCCTGTACACTGTACTTGCTGGGAACAGACGCGAGTGCTATTTGTACTGCGTATGGCAATGGGAGTAAAATAGTGACTCTCATTACCAGAAAACAATTCTTGTTCGTAGGACCAGAAACTGCATGTGATTCAACTCCATTTCTTACTGGGAAACAAACACTAGCTCGCCTTACAAGAAACACACTCTGCTTTTGAGAAAAGAGCACTCTTCTACTCTACTGTGTTTCCTATAGGGCCAGAACAGTGAGCTTGGTCATAACAAAAGAACTGTGCTTCGTACACACACGGGTCATATCTAGTTCAACTCTGCTTAGGAAACTGACAAGAACAGTAGCTTTTCTTCAGTCCTGTACACTGTACTTGCTGGGAACAGACGCGAGTGCTATTTGCACTGTGTATGGCAATGGGAGTAAAATAGTGACTCTCATTACCAGAAAACAATTCTTGTTCATAGGACCAGAAACTGCATGTGATTCAACTCCATTTCTGCCTGGGAAACAAACACTAGCTCGCCTTGCAAGAAAAACAATCTGCTTTTGAGAAAGGAGCACTCTACTACTCTACTGTGTTTCCTATAGGGCCAGAACAGTGTGCTTGCTCAGAACAAAAGAACTGTGCTTCGTACACACCCGGGTCATATCTAGTTCAACTCTGCTTAGGAAACTGACAAGAATAGTAGCTTCTCTTCAGTCCAGTACACTGTACTTGCTGGGAACAGACGCGAGTGCTCTTTGCACTGTGTATGACAATGGGAGCGCAATAGTGACTCTCCTTACCAGAAAACAGCTATTGCTCGTAGGACCAAAAACTGCATGTGATTCAAATCCATTTCTGACTGGGAAATAAACACTATCTCATCTTACAAGAAACACACTCTGCTTTTGAGAAAAGAGCACTCTTCTACTTTACTGTGTTTCCTATAGGTCCAGGACAGTGAGCTTGCTCAGAACAAAAGAACTGTGCTTCGAACACACACGGGTCATATCTAGTTCAACTCTGCTTAGGAAACTGACAAGAACAGTAGCTTCTCTTCAGTCCAGTACACTGTACTTGCTGGAAACAGACGCGAATGCTCTTTGCACTTTGTATGGTAATGGGAGCGCAATAGTTACTCTCCTTACCAGAAAACAACTCTTGCTCGTAGGACCAAAAACTGCATGTGATTCAACTCCATTTCTGACTGGGAAACAAACTCTAGCTTGCCTTATAAGAAACACACTCTGCTTTTGAAAAAAGAGCACTCTTGTTCTCTACTGTGTTTCCTATAGGGCCAGAACAGTGAGCTTGCTCAGAACAAAAGAACTGTGCTTCCTACACACACGGGCCATATCTAGTTCAACTCTGCTTAGGAAACTGACAAGAACAGTAGCTTCTCTTCAGTCCAGTACACTGTACTTGCAGGAAACAGACCCGAGTGCTATTTGCACTGTGTATGACAATGGGAGCGCAATAGTGACTCTCCTTACCAGAAAACAACTCTTGCTCGTAGGACCAGAAACTGCATGTGAATCAACTCCATTTCTGACTGGGAAACAAACACTAGCTTGCCTTACAGGAAACACACTCTGCTTTTGAAAAAAGAGCACTCTTCTTCTCTACTGTGTTTCCTATAGGGACAGAACAGTGAGCTTGCTCATAACAAGAGAACTGTGCTTCTTACACACATGGGTCATATCTAGTTCAACTCTGCTTAAAAAACTGACAAGAACAGTAGCTTCTCTTCAGTCCAGTACACTGTACTTGCTGGGAACAGACGCGAGTGCTCTTTGTACTGTGTGGTAAATGGAGCGTAATAGTGACTCTCCTTACCAGAAAACAACTCTTGCTCGTAGGACCAGAAACTGCATGTCATTCAACTCCATTTCTGACTGGGAAACAAACACTAGCTCGCCTTACATGAAACACACTCTGCTTTGGAGAAATGAGAACTCTTCTACTCTACTGTGTTTCCTATAGGGCCAGAACAATGAGCTTACTCAGAACAAAAGAACTGTGCTTCCTACACATACGGGCCATATCTAGATCAGTCTGCTTAGGAAACTGACAAGAACAGTAGCTTCTCTTCAGTCCAGTAAACTGTACTTGCTGGGAACAGGCGCGAGTGCTATTTGAACTGTTTATGGCAATGGGAGCGCAACAATGACTCTCCTTACCAGAAAACAACTCTTGCTCGTAGGACCAGAAACTGCATGTGATTCAACTCCATTTCTGACTGGGAAACAAACACTAGCTTGCCTTACAAGAAACACACTCTGCTTTTGAGAAAAGAGCACACTCTAATCTACTGTGTTTCCTATAGGGCCAGAAGAGTGAGCTTGCTCAGAACAAAAGAACTGTGCTTCCTACACACACGGGCCATATCTACTTCAACTCTGCTTAGGAAACTGACAAGAACAGTAGCTTCTCTACAGTCCAGTACACAGTACTTGCAGGAAACAGACCCGAGTGCTATTTGCACTGTGTATGGCAATGGGAGCACAATAGTAACTCTCCTTACCAGAAAACAACTCTTGCTCGTAGGACCAAAAACTGCATGTGATTCAAATCCATTTCTGACTGGGAAATAAAAACTAGCTCGTCTTACAGAAACACACTCTGCTTTTGAGAAAAGAGCACTCTTCTACTCTACTGTGTTTCCTATAGGGCCAGGACAGTGAGCTTGCTCAGAACAAAAGAACTGTGCTTTGTACACACACGGGCCATATCTAGTTCAACTCTGCTTAGGAAACTGACAAGAACAGTAGCTTCTCTTCAGTCCAGTACACTGTACCTGCAGGAAACAGACCCGAGTGCTATTTGCACTGTGTATGACAATGGGAGCGCAATAGTGACTCTCCTTACCAGAAAACAACTCTTGCTCATAGGACCAGAAACTGCATGTGATTCAAATCCATTTCTGACTGGGAAACAAACACTAGCTTGCCTTACAGGAAACACACTCTGCTTTTGAAAAAAGAGCATTCTTCTTCTCTACTGTGTTTCCTATAGGGACAGAACAGTGAGCTTGCTCATAACAAGAGAACTGTGCTTCTTACACACATGGGTCATATCTAGTTCAACTCTGCTTAAAAAACTGACAAGAACAGTAGCTTCTCTTCAGTCCAGTACACTGTACTTGCTGGGAACAGACGCGAGTGCTCTTTGTACTGTGTGGTAAAGGGAGCGTAATAGTGACTCTCCTTACCAGAAAACAACTCTTGCTCGTAGGACCCGAAACTGCATGTCATTCAACTCCATTTCTGACTGGGAAACAAACACTAGCTCGCCTTACATGAAACACACTCTGCTTTGGAGAAATGAGAACTCTTCTACTCTACTGTGTTTCCTATAGGGCCAGAACAATGAGCTTACTCAGAACAAAAGAACTGTGCTTCCTACACATACGGGCCATATCTACTTCAGTCTGCTTAGGAAACTGACAAGAACAGTAGCTTCTCTTCAGTCCAGTAAACTGTACTTGCTGGGAACAGACGCGAGTGCTATTTGAACTGTTTATGGCAATGGGAGCGCAACAATGACTCTCCTTACCAGAAAACAACTCTTGCTCGTAGGACCAGAAACTGCATGTGATTCAACTCCATTTCTGACTGGGAAACAAACTCTAGCTTGCCTTACAAGAAACACACTCTGCTTTTGAGAAAAGAGCACACTCTAATCTACTGTGTTTCCTATAGGGCCAGAAGAGTGAGCTTGCTCAGAACAAAAGAACTGTGCTTCCTACACACACGGGCCATATCTAGTTCAACTCTGCTTAGGAAACTGACAAGAACAGTAGCTTCTCTTCAGTCCAGTACACAGTACTTGCAGGAAACAGACCCGAGTGCTATTTGCACTGTGTATGGCAATGGGAGCACAATAGTAACTCTCCTTACCAGAAAACAACTCTTGCTCGTAGGACCAAAAACTGCATGTGATTCAAATCCATTTCTGACTGGGAAATAAAAACTAGCTCGTCTTACAGAAACACACTCTGCTTTTGAGAAAAGAGCACTCTTCTACTCTACTGTGTTTCCTATAGGGCCAGGACAGTGAGCTTGCTCAGAACAAAAGAACTGTGCTTCCTACACACACGGGACATATCTAGTTCAACTCTGCTTAGGAAACTGACAAGAACAGTAGCTTCTCTTCAGTCCAGTACACTGTACTTGCTAGGAACAGACGCGAGTGCTCTTTGTACTGTGTATGGTAATGGGAGCGCAATGGTGACTCTCCTTACCAGAAAACAACTCTTGCTCGTAGGACCAGAAACTGCATGTGATTCAACTCCATTTCTGACTAGGAAACAAACACTAGCTCGCCTTACAAGAAACACACTCTGCTTTTGAGAAAAGAGCACTCTTCTACTCTACTGTGTTTCCTATAGGGCTAGAACAGTGAGCTTGGTCATAACAAAAGAACTGTGCTTCTTACACACACGGGTTATATCTAGTTCAAGTCTGCTTAGGAAACTGACAAGAACAGTAGCTTCTCTTCAGTCCAGTACACTGTACTTTCTGGGAAGAGACGCGAGTGCTATTTGCACTGTGTATGGCAATGGGAGCACAATAGTGTCTCTTCTTACCCTAAAACAACCCTTGCTCTTAGGACCAGAAACTGCATGACATTCAACTCCATTTCTGACTGGGAAACAAAAACTAGCTCGCCTTACAAGAAACACACTCTGCTTTTGAGTAAAGAGCACTCTTCTACTCTACTGTGTTTCCTTTAGCGCCAGTACACTGAGCTTGCTCAGAACAAAAGAACTGTGCTTCCTACACACACGGGCCATATCTAGTTCAACTCTGCTTAGGAAACTGACAAGAATAGTAGCATCTCTTCAGTCCAGTACACTGTACTTGCTGGGAACAGACGCGAGTGCTATTTGCACTGTGTATGGCAATGGGAGCGCAATAGTGACTCTTCTTAGCAGAAAACAACTCTGGCTCGTAGGACCAAAAACTGCATGTGATTCAATTCCATTTCTGACTGGGAAACAAACACTAGCTCACCTTACAAGAAACACACTCTGCTTTTGAAAAAAAGAGCTCTCTTCTTCTCTACTGTGTTTCCTATAGGGCATGAACAGTGAGCTTGCTCAGAACAAGAGAATTGTGCTTCCTACACACACGGGCCATATCTAGTTCAACTCTGCTTAGGAAACTGACAAGAACAGTAGCTTCTCTTCAGTCCAGTACACTGAACTTGCTGGGAACATACGCGAGTGCTATTTGCACTGTGTATGGCAATGGGAGCACAACAGTGACTCTCCTTACCAGAAAACATCTCTTGCTCGTAGGACCAGAAACTGCATGTGATTCAACTCCATTTCTGACTGGGAAACAAACACTAGCTCGCCTTAGAAGAAACACACTCTGCCTTTGAGAAAACAGCGCTCTTCTACACTACCGTGTTTCCTATTTTGCCAGAACAGTGAGCTTGCTCAGAACAAAAGATCTGTGCATCCTACACACACTGGCCATATCTAGTTCAACTCTGCTTAGGAAACTGCCAAGAACAGTAGCTTCTCTTCAGTCCAGTACACTGTACTTGCTGGGAACAGACGCGAGTGCTATTTGCACTGTGTATGGCAATGGGAGCTCAATAGTGACTCTCCTTTCCAGAAAACAACTCTTGCTCGGAGGACCAGAAACTGCATGTCATTCAACTCCATTTCTGAGGGGAAACAAACACTAGCTCTCCTTAGAAGAAACACACTCTGCTTTTGAGAAAAGAGCACTCTTCTACTCTACTGTGTTTCCTATAGGTCCAGGACAGTGAGCTTGCTCAGAACAAAAGAACTGTGCTTCGTACACACACGGGTCATATCAAGTTCAACTCTGCTTAGGAAACTGACAAGAACAGTAGCTTCTCTTCAGTCCAGTACACTGTACTTGCTGAGAACAGAGGCGAGTGCTCTTTGCACTGTGTATGGCAATGTGAGCACAATACTGACTCTCCTTACCAGAAAACAGCTCTTGCTCGTAGGACCAAAAACTGCATGTGAATCAACTCCATTTCTGACTGGGAAACAAACACTAGCTCGCCTTACAAGAAACACACTCTGCTTTTGAGAAAAGAGCACTCTTCTACTCTACTGTGTTACCTATAGGGCCAGAACAGTGAGCTTGCTCAGAACAAAAGAACTGTGCTTCCTACACACACAGGCCATATTGAGTTCAACTCTGCTTAGGAAACTGACAAGAACAGTAGCTTCTCTTCAGTCCAGTACACTGTACTTGCTGAGAACAGAGGCGAGTGCTCTTTGCACTGTGTATGGCAATGTGAGCACAATACTGACTCTCCTTACCAGAAAAAAGCTCTTGCTCGTAGGACCAAAAACTGCATGTGATTCAACTCCATTTCTGACTGGGAAACAAACACTAGCTCGCCTTACAAGAAACAAACTCTGCTTTTGAAAAGAGCACACTTCTACTCTTCAGTGTTTCCTATAGGGCCAGAACAGTGAGCTTGCTCAGAACAAAAGAACTGTGCTTCTTACACACGGGCCATATCTAGTTCATCTCTGCTTAGGAAACAGACAAGAACAGTAGCTTCTCTTCAGTCCAGTACACTGTACTTGCTGGAAACAGACGCGAGTGCTATTTGCACTGTGTATGGCAATGGGAGCACAACAGTTACTCTCTTTACCAGAAAACAACTCTTGCTCATAGGACCAGAAACTGCATGTCATTCAACTCCATTTCTGACTGGGAAACAAACACTAGCTCGCCTTTCAAGAAAAACACTCTGCTTTTGAGAAAGGAGCACTCTTCTACTCTACAGTGTTTCCTATAGGGCCATAACAGTAAGCTTGCTCAGAACAAAAGAACTGTGCTTCCTACACACACGGGTCATATCTAGTTCAACTCTGCTTAGGAAACTGACAAGAACAGTAGCTTCCCTTCAGTCCAGTACACTGTACTTGCTGGGAACAGATGACAGTGCTTTTTGCACTGTGAATGACAATGGGAGCGCAACTGTTACTCTTCTTACCAGAAAAAAACTCTTGCTCGTAGGACCAGAATCTGCATGTCATTCAACTCCATTTCTGACTGGGAAACAAACACTAGCTTGCCTTGCAAGAAAAACACTCTGCTTTTGAGAAAGGACCACTCTTCTACTCTACTGTGTTTCCTATAGGGCCAGAACAGTGAGCTTGCTCAGAACAAAAGAACTGTGCTTCGTACACACCCGGGTCATATCTAGTTCAACTCTGCTTAGGAAACTGACAAGAACAGTAGCTTCTCTTCAGTTCAGTACACTGTACTTGCTGGGAACAGACGCGAGTGCTATTTGCACTGTGTATGGCAATGCGAGCACAATTGTGACTCTCCTTACCAGAAAAAAAACTCTTGCTCTTAGGACCAGAAACTGCATGTCATTCAACTCGATTTCTAACTAAGAAATAAACACTAGCTTTCCTTACAAGAAACACACTCTGCTTTTGAGAAAAGAGCACACTCTAATCTACTGTGTTTCCTATAGGGCCAGAAGAGTGAGCTTGCTCAGAAGAAAAGAACTGTGCTTCCTACACACACGGGCCATATCTAGTTCAACTCTGCTTAGGAAACTGACAAGAACAGTAGCTTCTCTTCAGTCCAGTACACTGTATTTGCTGGGAACAGACGCCAGTGCTCTTTGCACTGTGTATGTTAATGTGAGCACATTAGTGACTCTCCTTAACAGCAAACACCTCTTGCTCGTAGGACCAAAAACTGCATGTGATTCAACTCCATTTCTGACTGGAAAACAAACACTAGCTCGCCTTACAAGAAACACTCTCTGCTTTTGAGAAAAGAGCACACTTCTACTCTACAGTGTTTCCTATACGGCCAGAAGAGTGAGCTTGCTCAGAACAAAAGAACTGTGCTTCTTACACATGGGCCATATCTAGTTCAACTCTGCTTAGGAAACTGACAAGAACAGTAGCTTCTCTTCAGTCCAGTACACTGTACTTGCTGGGAACAGAGGCGAGTGCTATATGCACTGTGTATGTCAATGGGAGTGCAATACTGACTCTTCTTACCAGAAAACAAGTCTTGCTCTAGGACCAAATCCTGCATGTGATTCAACTCCATTTCTGACTGGGATACAAACACTAGCTCGCCTTACAAGAAACACACTCTGCTTTTGAGAAAAGAGCACTCTTCTACTCTACTGTGTTTCCTATAGGGCCAGAACAGTGAGCATGCTCAGAACAAAAGAACTGTGCTTCGGACACATATGGGTCATATCTAGTTCAACTCTGCTTAGGAAACTGACAAGAACAGTAGCTTCTCTTCAGTCCAGTACACTGTACTTGCTGGGAAGAGACGCGAGTGCTATTTGCACTGTGTATGGCAATGGGAGCACAATAGTGACTCTCCTTACCAGAAAACAACTCTTGCTGGTAGGACCACAAACTGCATGTGATTCAACTCCATTTCTGACTGGGAAGCAAACACTAGCTTGCCTTGCAAGAAAAACACTCTGCTTTTGAGAAAGGAGCACTCTTCTTCTCTACTGTGTTTCCTATAGGGCCAGTACACTGAGCTTGCTCAGAACAAAAGAACTGTGCTTCCTACACACACGGGCCATATCTAGTTCAACTCTGCTTAGGAAACTGACAAGAATAGTAGCATCTCTTTAGTCCAGTACACTGTACTTGCTGGGAACAGACGCGAGTGCTATTTGCACTGTGTATGGCAATGGGAGCACAATAGTGACTCTCCTTACCAGAAAACAACTCTTGCTCGGAGGACCAGAAACTGCATATCATTCAACTCTATTTCTAACTGGGAAACAAACACTAGCTTGCCTTACAAGAAACACACTCTTCTTTTGAGAAAAGAGCACACTCTAATCTACTGTGTTTCTTATAGGGCCAGAGGAGTGAGCTTGCTCAGAACAAAAGAACTGTGCTTCCTACACACACGGGCCATATCTAGTTCAACTCTGCTTAGGAAACTGACAAGAATAGTAGCATCTCTTCAGTCCAGTACACTGTACTTGCTGGGAACAGACGCGAGTGCTATTTGCATTGTGTATGGCAATGGGAGCGCAATAGTGACTCTTCTTAGCAGAAAACAACTCTGGCTCGTATGACCAAAAACTGCATGTGATTCAATTCCATTTCTGACTGGGAAACAAACACTAGCTCGCCTTACAAGAAACACACTCTGCTTTTGAAAAAAAGAGCTCTCTTCTTCTCTACTGTGTTTCCTATAGGGCATGAACAGTGAGCTTGCTCAGAACAAGAGAATTGTGCTTCCTACACACAAGGGCCATATCTAGTTCAACTCTGCTTAGGAAACTGACAAGAACAGTAGCTTCTCTTCAGTCCAGTACACTGAACTTGCTGGGAACAGACGCGAGTGCTATTTGCACTGAGTATGGCAAAGGGAGCACAACAGTGACTCTCCTTACCAGAAAACATCTCTTGCTTGTAGGACCAGAAACTGCATGTCATTCAACTCCATTTCTGACTGGGAAACAAACACTAGCTCGCCTTACCGAAACACACTCTGCTTTTGAGAAAAGAGCACACTTCTACTCTACTGTGTTTCCTATAGGGCCAGAACAGTGAGCTTGCTCAGAACAAAAGATCTGTGCTTCCTACACACACTGGCCATATCTAGTTCAACTCTGCTTAGGAAACTGACAAGAACAGTAGCTTCTCTTCAGTCCAGTACACTGTACTTGCTGGGAACAGACGCGAGTGCTATTTGCACTGTGTATGGCAATGGGAGCACAATAGTGACTCTTCTTACCCTAAAACAACCCTTGCTCTTAGGACCAGAAACTGCATGACATTCAACTCCATTTCTGACTGGGAAACAAAAACTAGCTCGCCTTACAAGAAACACACTCTGCTTTTGAGAAAAGAGCACTCTTCTACTCTACTGTGTTTCCTTTAGCGCCAGTACACTGAGCTTGCTCAGAACAAAAGAACTGTGCTTCATACACACACGGGCCATATCTAGTTCAACTCTGCTTAGGAAACTGACAAGAATAGTAGCATCTCTTCAGTCCAGTACACTGTACTTGCTGGGAACAGACGCGAGTGCTATTTGCACTGTGTATGGCAATGGGAGCGCAATAGTGACTCTTCTTAGCAGAAAACAACTCTGGCTCGTAGGACCAAAAACTGCATGTGATTCAATTCCATTTCTGACTGGGAAACAAACACTAGCTCGCCTTACAAGAAACACACTCTGCTTTTGAAAAAAAGAGCTCTCTTCTTCTCTACTGTGTTTCCTATAGGGCATGAACAGTGAGCTTGCTCTGAACAAGAGAATTGTGCTTCCTACACACACGGGCCATATCTAGTTTAACTCTGCTTAGGAAACTGACAGGAACAGTAGCTTCTCTTCAGTCCAGTACACTGAACTTGCTGGGAACAGACGCGAGTGCTATTTGCACTGTGTATGGCAATGGGAGCACAACAGTGACTCTCCTTACCAGAAAACAACTCTTGCTCGTAGGACCAGAAACTGCATGTGATTCAACTCCATTTCTGACTGGGAAACAAACACTAGCTCGCCTTAGAAGAAACACACTCTGCTTTTGAGAAAAGAGCGCTCTTCTACACTACCGTGTTTCCTATTTTGCCAGAACAGTGAGCTTGCTCAGAACAAAAGATCTGTGCTTCCTACACACACTGGCCATATCTAGTTCAACTCTGCTTAGGAAACTGACAAGAACAGTAGCTTCTCTTCAGTCCAGTATACTGTACTTGCTGGGAACAGACGCGAGTGCTATTTGCACTGTGTATGGCAATGGGAGCTCAATAGTGACTCTCCTTTCCAGAAAACAACTCTTGCTCAGAGGACCAGAAACTGCATGTCATTCAACTCCATTTCTGAGGGGAAAAAAACACTAGCTCGCCTTACAAGAAACACACTCTGCTTTTGAAAAAGAGCACTCTTCTACTCTACTGTGTTTCCTATAGGGCCAGGACAGTGAGCTTGCTCAGAACAAAAGAACTGTGCTTCGTACACACACGGGTTATATCTAGTTCAACTCTGCTTAGGAAACTGACAAGAACAGTAGCTTCTCTTCAGTCCAGTACACTGTACTTGCTGGGAACAGAGGTGAGTGCTCTTTGCACTGTGTATGGCAATGTGAGCACAATACTGACTCTCCTTACCGGAAAACAGCTCTTGCTCGTAGGACCAAAAACTGCATGTGATTCAACTCCATTTCTGACTGGGAAACAAACACTAGCTCGCCTTACAAGAAACACACTCTGCTTTTGAAAAGAGCACACTTCTACTCTACAGTGTTTCCTATAGGGCCATAACAGTGAGCTTGCTCAGAACAAAAGAACTGTGCTTCTTACACACGGGCCATATCTAGTTCAACTCTGCTTAGGAAACTGACAAGAACAGTAGCTTCTGTTCAGTCCAGTACACTGTACTTGCTGGAAACAGACGCGAGTGCTATTTGCACTGTGTATGGCAATGGGAGCACAACAGTTACTCTCCTTACCAGAAAACAACTCTTGCTCATAGGACCAGAAACTGCATGTCATTCAACTCCATTTCTGACTGGGAAACAAACACTAGCTCGCCTTTCAAGAAAAACACTCTGTTTTTGAGAAAGGAGCACTCTTCTACTCTACAGTGTTTCCTATAGGGCCATAACAGTAAGCTTGGTCAGAACAAAAGAACTGTGCTTCCTACACACACGGGTCATATCTAGTTCAACTCTGCTTAGGAAACTGACAAGAACAGTAGCTTCTCTTCAGTCCAGTACACTGTACTTGCTGGGAACAGATGCCAGTGCTATTTGCACTGTGAATGGCAATGGGAGCGCGACTGTTACTCTTCTTACCAGAAAAAAACTCTTGCTCGTAGGACCAGAATCTGCATGTCATTCAACTCCATTTCTGACTGGGAAACAAACACTAGCTCGCCTTGCAAGAAAAACACTCTGCTTTTGAGAAAGGAGCACTCTTCTACTCTACAGTGTTTCCTATAGGGCCATAACAGTAAGCTTGCTCAGAACAAAAGAACTGTGCTTCCTACACACACGGGTCATATCTAGTTCAACTCTGCTTAGGAAACTGACAAGAACAGTAGCTTCTCTTCAGTCCAGTACACTGTACTTGCTGGGAACAGATGCGAGTGCTATTTGTACTGTGAATGGCAATGGGAGCACAACTGTTACTCTCCTTACCAGAAAAAAACTCTTGCTCGTAGGACCAGAACCTGCATGTCATTCAACTCCATTTCTGACTGGGATACAAACACTAGCTCGCCTTGCAAGAAAAACACTCTGCTTTTGAGAAAGGAGCACTCTTCTACTCTACAGTGTTTCCTATAGGGCCAGAACAGTGAGCTTGCTCAGAACAAAAGAACTGTGCTTCGTACACACCCGGGTCATATCTAGTTCAACTCTGCTTAGGAAACTGACAAGAACAGTATCTTCTCTTCAGTTCAGTACACTGTACTTGATGGGAACAGACGCGAGTGCTATTTGCACTGTGTATGGCAATGTGAGCACAATTGTGACTCTCCTTACCAGAAAACAACTCTTGCTCTTAGGACCAGAAACTGCATGTCATTCAACTCGATTTCTAACTAAGAAATAAACACTAGCTTTCCTTACAAGAAACACACTCTGCTTTTGAGAAAAGAGCACACTCTAATCTACTGTGTTTCCTATAGGGCCAGAAGAGTGAGCTTGCTCAGAAGAAAAGAACTGTGCTTCCTACACACACGGGACATATCTAGTTCAACTCTGCTTAGGAAACTGACAAGAACAGTAGCTTCTCTTCAGTCCAGTACACTGTACTTTCTGGGACGAGACGCGAGTGCTATTTGCACTGTGTATGGCAATGGGAGCACAATAGTGACTCTTCTTACCCTAAAACAACCCTTGCTCTTAGGACCAGAAACTGCATGACATTCAACTCCATTTCTGACTGGGAAACAAAAACTAGCTCGCCTTACAAGAAACACACTCTGCTTTTGAGAAAAGAGCACTCTTCTACTCTACTGTGTTTCCTTTAGCGCCAGTACACTGAGCTTGCTCAGAACAAAAGAACTGTGCTTCCTACACACACGGGCCATATCTAGTTCAACTCTGCTTAGGAAACTGACAAGAATAGTAGCATCTCTTCAGTCCAGTACACTGTACTTGCTGGGAACAGACGCGAGTGCTATTTGCACTGTGTATGGCAATGGGAGCGCAATAGTGACTCTTCTTAGCAGAAAACAACTCTGGCTCGTATGACCAAAAACTGCATGTGATTCAATTCCATTTCTGACTGGGAAACAAACACTAGCTCACCTTACAAGAAACACACTCTGCTTTTGAAAAAAAGAGCTCTCTTCTTCTCTACTGTGTTTCCTATAGGGCATGAACAGTGAGCTTGCTCAGAACAAGAGAATTGTGCTTCCTACACACACGGGCCATATCTAGTTCAACTCTGCTTAGGAAACTGACAAGAACAGTAGCTTCTCTTCAGTCCAGTACACTGAACTTGCTGGGAACATACGCGAGTGCTATTTGCACTGTGTATGGCAATGGGAGCACAACAGTGACTCTCCTTACCAGAAAACATCTCTTGCTCGTAGGACCAGAAACTGCATGTGATTCAACTCCATTTCTGACTGGGAAACAAACACTAGCTCGCCTTAGAAGAAACACACTCTGCCTTTGAGAAAACAGCGCTCTTCTACACTACCGTGTTTCCTATTTTGCCAGAACAGTGAGCTTGCTCAGAACAAAAGATCTGTGCATCCTACACACACTGGCCATATCTAGTTCAACTCTGCTTAGGAAACTGACAAGAACAGTAGCTTCTCTTCAGTCCAGTACACTGTACTTGCTGGGAACAGACGCGAGTGCTATTTGCACTGTGTATGGCAATGGGAGCTCAATAGTGACTCTCCTTTCCAGAAAACAACTCTTGCTCGGAGGACCAGAAACTGCATGTCATTCAACTCCATTTCTGAGGGGAAACAAACACTAGCTCGCCTTACAAGAAACACACTCTGCTTTTGAGAAAAGAGCACCCTTCTACTCTACTGTGTTTCCTATAGGTCCAGGACAGTGAGCTTGCTCAGAACAAAAGAACTGTGCTTCGTACACACACGGGTCATATCTAGTTCAACTCTGCTTAGGAAACTGACAAGAACAGTAGCTTCTCTTCAGTCCAGTACACTGTACTTGCTGAGAACAGAGGCGAGTGCTCTTTGCACTGTGTATGGCAATGTGAGCACAATACTGACTCTCCTTACCAGAAAACAGCTCTTGCTCGTAGGACCAAAAACTGCATGTGAATCAACTCCATTTCTCACTGGGAAACAAACACTAGCTCGCCTTACAAGAAACACACTCTGCTTTTGAGAAAAGAGCACTCTTCTACTCTACTGTGTTACCTATAGGGCCAGAACAGTGAGCTTGCTCAGAACAAAAGAACTGTGCTTCCTACACACACAGGCCATATTGAGTTCAACTCTGCTTAGGAAACTGACAAGAACAGTAGCTTCTCTTCAGTCCAGTACACTGTACTTGCTGAGAACAGAGGCGAGTGCTCTTTGCACTGTGTATGGCAATGTGAGCACAATACTGACTCTCCTTACCAGAAAAAAGCTCTTGCTCGTAGGACCAAAAACTGCATGTGATTCAACTCCATTTCTGACTGGGAAACAAACACTAGCTCGCCTTACAAGAAACAAACTCTGCTTTTGAAAAGAGCACACTTCTACTCTTCAGTGTTTCCTATAGGGCCAGAACAGTGAGCTTGCTCAGAACAAAAGAACTGTGCTTCTTACACACACTGGCCATATCTAGTTCATCTCTGCTTAGAAAACTGACAAGAACAGTAGCTTCTCTTCAGTCCAGTACACTGTACTTGCTGGAAACAGACGCGAGTGCTATTTGCACTGTGTATGGCAATGGCAGCACAACAGTTACTCTCCTTACCAGAAAACAACTCTTGCTCATAGGACCAGAAACTGCATGTCATTCAACTCCATTTCTGACTGGGAAACAAACACTAGCTCGCCTTTCAAGAAAAACACTCTGCTTTTGAGACAGGAGCACTCTTCTACTCTACAGTGTTTCCAAAAGGCCATAACAGTAAGCTTGCTCAGAACAAAAGAACTGTGCTTCCTACACACACGGGTCATATCTAGTTCAACTCTGCTTAGGAAACTGACAAGAACAGTAGCTTCCCTTCAGTCCAGTACACTGTACTTGCTGGGAACAGATGACAGTGCTTTTTGCACTGTGAATGACAATGGGAGCGCAACTGTTACTCTTCTTACCAGAAAAAAACTCTTGCTCGTAGGACCAGAATCTGCATGTCATTCAACTCCATTTCTGACTGGGAAACAAACACTAGCTTGCCTTGCAAGAAAAACACTCTGCTTTTGAGAAAGGACCACTCTTCTACTCTACTGTGTTTCCTATAGGGCCAGAACAGTGAGCTTGCTCAGAACAAAAGAACTGTGCTTCGTACACACCCGGGTCATATCTAGTTCAACTCTGCTTTGGAAACTGACAAGAACAGTAGCTTCTCTTCAGTTCAGTACACTGTACTTGCTGGGAACAGACGCGAGTGCTATTTGCACTGTGAATGGCAATGCGAGCACAATTGTGACTCTCCTTACCAGAAAAAAAACTCTTGCTCTTAGGACCAGAAACTGCATGTCATTCAACTCGATTTCTAACTAAGAAATAAACACTAGCTTTCCTTACAAGAAACACACTCTGCTTTTGAGAAAAGAGCACACTCTAATCTACTGTGTTTCCTATAGGGCCAGAAGAGTGAGCTTGCTCAGAAGAAAAGAACTGTGCTTCCTACACTCACGGGCCATATCTAGTTCAACTCTGCTTAGGAAACTGACAAGAACAGTAGCTTCTCTTCAGTCCAGTACACTGTATTTGCTGGGAACAGACACCAGTGCTCTTTGCACTGTGTATGTTAATGTGAGCACAATAGTGACTCTCCTTAACAGCAAACACCTCCTGCTCCTAGGACCAAAAACTGCATGTGATTCAACTCCATTTCTGACTGGAAAACAAACACTAGCTCGCCTTACAAGAAACACTCTCTGCTTTTGAGAAAAGAGCACACTTCTACTCTACAGTGTTTCCTATACAGCCAGATGAGTGAGCTTGCTCAGAACAAAAGAACTGTGCTTATTACAAATGGGCCATATCTAGTTCAACTCTGCTTAGGAAACTGACAAGAACAGTAGCTTCTCTTCAGTCCAGTACACTGTACTTGCTGGGAACAGAGGCGAGTGCTATATGCACTGTGTATGTCAATGGGAGTGCAATACTGACTCTTCTTACCAGAAAACAAGTCTTGCTCTAGGACCAAATCCTGCATGTGATTCAACTCCATTTCTGACTGGGATACAAACACTAGCTCGCCTTACAAGAAACACACTCTGCTTTTGAGAAAAGAGCACTCTTCTACTCTACTGTGTTTCCTATAGGGCCAGAACAGTGAGCATGCTCAGAACAAAAGAACTGTGCTTCGGACACATATGGGTCATATCTAGTTCAACTCTGCTTAGGAAACTGACAAGAACAGTAGCTTCTCTTCAGTCCAGTACACTGTACTTGCTGGGAAGAGACGCGAGTGCTATTTGCACTGTGTATGTCAATGGGAGCACAATAGTGACTCTCCTTACCAGAAAACAACTCTGGCTCGTATGACCAAAAACTGCATGTGATTCAATTCCATTTCTGACTGGGAAACAAACACTAGCTCGCCTTACAAGAAACACACTCTGCTTTTGAAAAAAAGAGCTCTCTTCTTCTCTACTGTGTTTCCTATAGGGCATGAACAGTGAGCTTGCTCAGAACAAGAGAATTGTGCTTCCTACACACACGGGCCATATCTAGTTCAACTCTGCTTAGGAAACTGACAAGAACAGTAGCTTCTCTTCAGTCCAGTACACTGAACTTGCTGGGAACAGACGCGAGTGCTATTTGCACTGTGTATGGCAAAGGGAGCACAACAGTGACTCTCCTTACCAGAAAACATCTCTTGCTTGTAGGACCAGAAACTGCATGTCATTCAACTCCATTTCTGACTGGGAAACAAACACTAGCTCGCCTTACAGGAAACACACTCTGCTTTTGAGAAAAGAGTGCTCTTCTACTCTACTGTGTTTCCTATAGGGCCAGAACAGTGAGCTTGCTCAGAACAAAAGATCTGTGCATCCTACACACACTGGCCATATCTAGTTCAACTCTGCTTAGGAAACTGACAAGAACAGTAGCTTCTCTTCAGTCCAGTACACTGTACTTGCTGAGAACAGACGCGAGTGCTATTTGCACTGTGTATGGCAATGGGAGCTCAATAGTGACTCTCCTTTCCAGAAAACAACTCTTGCTCGGAGGACCAGAAACTGCATGTCATTCAACTCCATTTCTGAGGGGAAACAAACACTAGCTCGCCTTACAAGAAACACACTCTGCTTTTGAGAAAAGAGCACTCTTCTACTCTACTGTGTTTCCTATAGGGCCAGGACAGTGAGCTTGCTCAGAACAAAAGAACTGTGCTTTGTACACACACGGGTCATATCTAGTTCAACTCTGCTTAGGAAACTGACAAGAACAGTAGCTTCTCTTCAGTCCAGTACACTGTACTTGCTGAGAACAGAGGCGAGTGCTCTTTGCACTGTGTATGGCAATGTGAGCACAATACTGACTCTCCTTACCAGAAAACAGCTCTTGCTCGTAGGACCAAAAACTGCATGTGATTCAACTCCATTTCTGACTGGGAAACAAACACTAGCTCGCCTTACAAGAAACACACTCTGCTTTTGAAAAGAGCACACTTCTACTCTACTGTGTTTCCTATAGGGCCAGAACAGTGAGATTGCTCAGAACAAAAGAACTGTGCTTCTTACACACGGGCCATATCTAGTTCAACTCTGCTTAGGAAACTGACAAGAACAGTAGCTTCTGTTCAGTCCAGTACACTGTACTTGCTGGAAACAGACGCGAGTGCTATTTGCAATGTGTATGGCAATGGGAGCACAACAGTTACTCTCCTTACCAGAAAACAACTCTTGCTCGTAGGACCAGAAACTGCATGTCATTCAACTCCATTTCTGACTGGGAAACAAACACTAGCTCGCCTTTCAAGAAAAACACTCTGTTTTTGAGAAAGGAGCACTCTTCTACTCTACAGTGTTTCCTATATGGCCATAACAGTAAGCTTGCTCAGAACAAAAGAACTGTGCTTCCTACACACACGGGTCATATCTAGTTCAACTCTGCTTAGGAAACTGACAAGATCAGTAGCTTCTCTTCAGTCCAGTACACTGTACTTGCTGGGAACAGATGCCAGTGCTATTTGCACTGTGAATGGCAATGGGAGCGCGACTGTTACTCTTCTTACCAGAAAAAAACTCTTGCTCGTAGGACCAGAATCTGCATGTCATTCAACTCCATTTCTGACTGGGAAACAAACACTAGCTCGCCTTGCAAGAAAAACACTCTGCTTTTGAGAAAGGAGCACTCTTCTACTCTACAGTGTTTCCTATAGGGCCATAACAGTAAGCTTGCTCAGAACAAAAGAACTGTGCTTCCTACACACACGGGTCATATCTAGTTCAACTCTGCTTAGGAAACTGACAAGAACAGTAGCTTCCCTTCAGTCCAGTACACTGTACTTGCTGGGAACAGATGCGAGTGCTATTTGCACTGTGAATGGCAATGGGAGCACAACTGTTACTCTCCTTACCAGAAAAAAACTCTTGCTCGTAGGACCAGAACCTGCATGTCATTCAACTCCATTTCTGACTGGGATACAAACACTAGCTCGCCTTGCAAAAAAAAACACTCTGCTTTTGAGAAAGGAGCACTCTTCTACTCTACAGTGTTTCCTATAGGGCCAGAACAGTGAGCTTGCTCAGAACAAAAGAACTGTGCTTCGTACACACCCGGGTCATATCTAGTTCAACTCTGCTTAGGAAACTGACAAGAACAGTATCTTCTCTACAGTTCAGTACACTGTACTTGATGGGAACAGACGCGAGTGCTATTTGCACTGTGTATGGCAATGTGAGCACAATTGTGACTCTCCTTACCAGAAAACAACTCTTGCTCTTAGGACCAGAAACTGCATGTCATTCAACTCGATTTCTAACTAAGAAATAAACACTAGCTTTCCTTACAAGAAACACACTCTGCTTTTTGAGAAAAGAGCACACTCTAATCTACTGTGTTTCCTATAGGGCCAGAAGAGTGAGCTTGCTCAGAAGAAAAGAACTGAGCTTCCTACACACACGGGACATATCTAGTTCAACTCTGCTTAGGAAACTGACAAGAACAGTAGCTTCTCTTCAGTCCAGTACACTGTACTTGCTGGGAACAGACGCGAGTGATATTTGCACTGTGTATGGCAATGGGAGCACAATAGTGACTCTTCTTACCCTAAAACAACCCTTGCTCTTAGGACCAGAAACTGCATGACATTCAACTCCATTTCTGACTGGGAAACAAAAACTAGCTCGCCTTACAAGAAACACACTCTGCTTTTGAGAAAAGAGCACTCTTCTACTCTACTGTGTTTCCTTTAGCGCCAGTACACTGAGCTTGCTCAGAACAAAAGAACTGTGCTTCGTACACACACGGGTCATATCTAGTTCAACTCTGCTTAGGAAACTGACAAGAACAGTAGCTTCTCTTCAGTCCAGTACACTGTACTTGCTGAGAACAGAGGCGAGTGCTCTTTGCACTGTGTATGGCAATGTGAGCACAATACTGACTCTCCTTACCAGAAAACAGCTCTTGCTCGTAGGACCAAAAACTGCATGTGATTCAACTCCATTTCTGACTGGGAAACAAACACTAGCTCGCCTTACAAGAAACACACTCTGCTTTTGAAAAGAGCACACTTCTACTCTACAGTGTTTCCTATAGGGCCATAACAGTGAGCTTGCTCAGAACAAAAGAACTGTGCTTCTTACACACGGGCCATATCTAGTTCAACTCTGCTTAGGAAACTGACAAGAACAGTAGCTTCTCTTCAGTCCAGTACACTGTACTTGCTGGAAACAGACGCGAGTTCTATTTGCACTGTGTATGGCAATGGGAGCACAAAAGTTACTCTCCTTACCAGAAAAGAACTCTTGCTCATAGGACCAGAAACTGCATGTCATTCAACTCCATTTCTGACTGGGAAACAAACACTAGCTCGCCTTTCAAGAAAAACACTCTGTTTTTGAGAAAGGAGCACTCTTCTACTCTACAGTGTTTCCTATAGGGCCATAACAGTAAGCTTGCTCAGAACAAAAGAACTGTGCTTCCTACACACACGGGTCATATCTAGTTCAACTCTGCTTAGGAAACTGACAAGAACAGTAGCTTCTCTTCAGTCCAGTACACTGTACTTGCTGGGAACAGATGCCAGTGCTATTTGCACTGTGAATGGCAATGGGAGCGCGACTGTTACTCTTCTTACCAGAAAAAAACTCTTGGTCGTAGGACCAGAATCTGCATGTCATTCAACTCCATTTCTGACTGGGAAACAAACACTAGCTCGCCTTGTAAGAAAAACACTCTGCTTTTGAGAAAGGAGCACTCTTCTACTCTACAGTGTTTCCTATAGGGCCATAACAGTAAGCTTGCTCAGAACAAAAGAACTGTGCTTCCTACACACACGGGTCATATCTAGTTCAACTCTGCTTAGGAAACTGACAAGAACAGTAGCTTCTCTTCAGTCCAGTACACTGTACTTGCTGGGAACAGATGCGAGTGCTATTTGCACTGTGAATGGCAATGGGAGCACAACTGTTACTCTCCTTACCAGAAAAAAACTCTTGCTCTTAGGACCAGAAACTGCATGTCATTCAACTCCATTTCTAACTACGAAATAAACACTAGCTTTCCTTACAAGAAACACACTCTGCTTTTGAGAAAAGAGCACACTCTAATCTACTGTGTTTCCTATAGGGCCAGAAGAGTGAGCTTGCTCAGAAGAAAAGAACTGTGCTTCCTACACACACGGGACATATCTAGTTCAACTCTGCTTAGGAAACTGACAAGAACAGTAGCTTCTCTTCAGTCCAGTACACTGTACTTGCTGGGAACAGACGCGAGTCCTATTTGCACTGTGTATGGCAATGGGAGGGCAATAGTGACTCTTCTTACCAGAAAACATCTCTTGCTGGTAGGACCAGAAACTGCAAGTGATTCAACTCCATTTCTGACTGGGAAACAAACAACAGCTTGCCTTACAAGAAACACACTCTGCTTTTGAGAAACGAGCACTCTTCTACTCTACTGTGTTTCCTATAGGGCCAGTACACTGAGCTTGCTCATTACAAAAGAACTGTGCTTCCTACATACACGGGCCATATCTAGTTCAACTCTGCTTAGGAAACTGACAAGAACAGTAGCTTCTCCTCAGTCCAGTACACTGTATTTGCTGGGAACAGACGCCAGTGCTCTTTGCACTGTGTATGTTAATGTGAGCACAATAGTGACTCTCCTTAACAGCAAACAACTCTTGCTCGTAGGACCAAAAACTGCATGTGATTCAACTCCATTTCTGACTGGAAAACAAACACTAGCTCGCCTTACAAGAAACACTCTCTGCTTTTGAGAAAAGAGCACACTTCTACTCTACAGTGTTTCCTATACGGCCAGAAGAGTGAGCTTGCTCAGAACAAAAAAACTGTGCTTCTTACACACGGGCCATATCTAGTTCAACTCTGCTTAGGAAACTGACAAGTACAGTAGCTTCTCTTCAGTCCAGTACACTGTACTTGCTGGGAACAGAGGCTAGTGCTATATGCACTGTGTATGTCAATGGGAGTGCAATACTGACTCTTCTTACCAGAAAACAAGTGTTGCTCTAGGACCAGAACCTGCATGTGATTCAACTCCATTTCTGACTGGGATACAAACACTAGCTCGCCTTACAAGAAACACACTCTGCTTTTGAGAAAAGAGCACTCTTCTTATCTACTGAGTTTCTTATAGGGCCAGAACAGTGAGCTTGCTCAGAAGAAAAGAATTGTGCTTCGTACACACGGGCCATATCTAGTTCAACTCTACTTAGGAAACTGACATGAACAGTAGATTCTCTTCAGTCCAGTACACTGTACTTGCTGGAAACAGACGCAAGTGCTATTTGCACTGTGTATGGCAATGGGAGCGCAACAGTTACTCTCCTTACCAGAAAACAACTCTTGCTGGTAGGACCAGAAACTGCATGTCATTCAACTCCATTTCTGACTGGGAAACAAACACTAGCTCGCCTTGCAAGAAAAACACTCTGCTTTTGAGAAAGGAGCACTCTTCTACTCTACAGTTTTTCCTATAGGGCCATAACAGTAAGCTTGCTTAGAACAAAAGAACTGTGCTTCCTACACACACGGGTCATATCTAGTTCAACTCTGCTTAGGAAACTGACAAGAACAGTAGCTTCTCTTCAGTCCAGTACACTGTACTTGCTGGGAACAGACACCAGTGCTATTTGCACTGTGTATGGCAATGGGAGCACAATAGTGACTCTCCTTACCAGAAAACAACTCTTGCTCTTACGACCAGGAACTGCATGTCATTCAACTCCATTTCTAACTGGGAAACAAACGCTAGCTTGCCTTACAAAAACACACTCTGCTTTTGAGAAAAGAGCACACTCTAATCTACTGTGTTTCCTAAAGGGCCAGAAGAGTGACCTTGCTCAGAACAAAAGAACTGTGCTTCCTACACACATTGGCCATATATAGTTCAACTCTGCTTAGGAAACTGACAAGAACAGTAGCTTCTCTTCAGTCCAGTACACTGTACTTGCTGGGAACAGACGCGAGTGCTATTTGCACTGTGAAAGGCAATGGAAGCGCAACAGTTACTCTCCTTACCAGAAAAAAACTCTTGCTCGTAGGACCAGAACCTGCATGTCATTCAACTCCATTTCTGACTGGGAAACAAACACTAGCTCGCCTTGCAAGAAAAACACTCTGCTTTTGAGAAAGGAGCACTCTTCTACTCTACTGTGTTTCCTATAGGGCCAGAACAGTGAGCTTGCTCAGAAAAAAAGAACTGTGCTTCGTACACACCCGGGTCATATCTAGTTCAACTCTGCTTAGGACACTGACAAGAACAGTAGCTTCTCTTCAGTTCAGTACACTGTACTTGCTGGGAACAGACGCGAGTGCTATTTGCACTGTGTATGGCAATGCGAGCACAATTGTGACTCTCCTTACCAGAAAACAACTCTTGCTCTTAGGACCAGAAACTGCATGTCATTCAACTCCATTTCTAACTGGGAAATAAACACTAGCTTTCCTTACAAGAAACACACTCTGCTTTTGAGAAAAGAGCACACTCTAATCTACTGTGTTTCCTATAGGGCCAGAAGAGTGAGCTTGCTCAGAAGAAAAGAACTGTGCTTCCTACACACACAGGACATATCTAGTTCAACTCTGCTTAGGAAACTGACAAGAACAGTAACTTCTCTTCAGTCCAGTACACTGTACTTGCTGGGAACAGACGCGAGTGCTATTTGCACTGTGTATGGCAATTGGAGCACAATAGTGACTCTCCTTACCAGAAAACAACTCTTGCTCTTAGGACCAGAAAGTGCATGTCATTCAACTCCATTTCTGACTGGGAAACAAACACTAGCTCGCCTTGCTAGAAAAACACTCTGCTTTTGAGAAAGGAGCACTCTTCTACTCTACAGTGTTTCCTATAGGGCCATAACAGTGAGCTTGCTCAGAACAAAAGAACTGTGCTTTGTACATACACGGGTCATACCTAGTTCAACTCTGCTTAGGAAACTGACAAGAACAGTAGCTTCTTTTCAGTCCAGTACACTGTATTGCTGGGAACAGACGCGAGTGCTATTTGCACTGTGTATGGCAATGGGAGCACAATAGTGACTCTCCTTACCAGAAAACAACTCTTGCTCTTAGGACTAGAAACTGCATGTCATTCAACTCCATTTCTAACTGGGAAACAAACGCTAGCTTGCCTTACAAGAAACACACTCTGCTTTTGAGAAAAGAGCAAACTCTAATCTACTGTGTTTCTTATAGGGCCAGAAGAGTGACCTTGCTCAGAACAAAAGAACTGTGCTTCCTACACACATGGGCCATATATAGTTCAACTCTGCTTAGGAAACTGACAAGAACAGTAGCTTCTCTTCAGTTCAGTACACTGTACTTGCTGGGAACAGAGGCGAGTGCTATTTGCACTGTGTATGTCAATGGGAGCGCAATACTGACTCTTCTTACCAGAAAACAAGTATTGCTCTAGGACCAAAACCTGCATGTGATTCAACTCCATTTCTGACTGGGATACAAACACTAGCTTTCCTTACAAGAAACACACTCTGCATTTGAGAAAAGAGCACACTCTAATCTACTGTGTTTCCTATAGGGCCAGAAGAGTGAGCTTGCTCAGAAGAAAAGAACTGTGCTTCCTACACACACAGGACATAT